>NC_050577.1:263137344-263437344 GCF_011100635.1 Trichosurus vulpecula
TTAAAAAGAAGTCATTCCCCAATTGATAAATGGTCAAAAGATATAAACAGACAGTTTCCAGAAGAAATAAAAGCTATCTTTGGTAATATGAAAAAATTGTCTAAATCATTATTAACTAGACAAATGAAAATTAAAACATCCCTGAGATACCACCTCATACCTATCAGATTTTCTAATATGACAGAAAAGGAAAATGACATTGCTGAAGGGGATGTGCAAAAGCAAGGACATTAATGCACTACTGGCAGCATTGTGAACTTCTCCAACTATTCTGGAAAACAATTTGAAATTACGCTCAAAGGGCTCTAAAACTGTGCATACCCTTTGACCCAGGAATGCCATTACCAAGTCAGTACCCCAAAGAGACCAAAGGAAAAGGACCCATATATATGTGTGTGTATATATAATGTATGAATATGTGTGTGTGTATACATATATGTATGTATGCATATATATATATATGTATATATGTATATAGCAGCTCTTTTGTGGAGGCAAACAACTAGAAACTCAGGGGATGCCTATCAAGTGGAAAATGGCTGAGCAAGCTGTGGTATATGATTGTGATAGAGTACTATTTAGCTATAACAAATGATGAGCAAGATGGTTTCAGAAAAACCTAAGACCTATATGAATTAATGCAGAGTAAAGTAAGAAGAACCAAGTGATTATTGTGCACAGTAACATCAACATTGTAATGATAATCAATTGTACAAGGCTTAACTACTCTGATCATGACAATGATTCAAAAAAAAACTCTAAAGGACTTATGATGAAAACTGCTATCTACCTCCAGACAGAGAAACTATGAACTTTGAGTGCAAACTGAAGTACAATTTTTTCACTTTTTCTTTTTCTTTTTTGCAACTTGCCTAATATGGACATATGTTTTACATGATTTCAAATGTATACTTGATATCATGTTGCTTGCCTTCTCAATGGATGGATGAAGGACTGGAAGGAGGGAGACAATTTGGAACACAATTTTTAAAAATAATGTTAAAATATATATTTTTTTAAAATGAAGCAAAATTTGCAAACACAATAACATGGAAATAGAACAGAAAAGGGAACTCATATCTGGTATTTAAACATCTTTTTTTTTTGGAGGGAGACAGGCAGGGCAATTGGGGTTAGGTGACTTGCCCAAGGTCACACAGCTAGTATTTCGAATATCTGAGGTAGGATTTGAACTCAGGTCCTCCTGACTCCAGGGCCAGTGCTCTACTCACTGTGCCATCTAGCTGCCCCTATTTAAACATCTTTAACCCCACAAATGACATAAAGAAAATAAAGAAGGAACAAAAAACATTGCAGTCCATGAAGCAGAAAACAAAAATCATTATGTTAAATTGAAATGTTTTTGTACAAAAAAAGCCAATGCAACAAAAATTAGGAGGGAAGCAGAAAATTGGGAGAAAATTTTTACAAGCCATTCCCCAATTGAGAAATGGTCAAAGGATATGAACAGGCAGTTTTCAGAGGAAGAAATTAAAGCTATCAATAGGCATATGAAAAATGCTCTAAATCACTACTGATTAGAGAAATGCAAATCAAAACAACCCTTAGATACCACATCTCTCCTGTCAGATTGGCTAAAATAACAAAACAGGAAAATGATAAATGCTGGAAAGGATGTGGGAAAATTGGAACATTGTTACATTTCTGGTGGAGTTGTGAGCTGATCCAGTCATTTTGGAGAGCAATTTGGAACTATGCCCAAAGGGCAATAAAAATGTTCATACCCTTTGACCCAGCAATACCACTTCTAGGGTTGTATCCCAAAGAAATCACACAAGCGGGAAAAGGACCCATATGTACAAGGATATTTATAGTGGCTCTTTTTGTGGTAGCCAAGAATTAGAAATCAAAGGGATGCCCATCAATTGGGGAATGGCTGAACAAGCTGTGGTATATGAAGGTAATGGAATACTATTGTGCCATAAGAAATGGGGATGATACAGACTTCATAACAACCTGGAAAAACCTACACGACATAATGCTGAGTGAGCGGAGCAGAGCCAGGAGAACACTGTACACAACCACAGATATATGGATTCCGTGAGGACCAACCCTGACAGACTTCACTCCTCTCAGTAACACAAGGTGCAGGCACAACTCCAAAGGACTCACAATGGAGAATGCTATCTACATCCAGAGAATGAACTATGAAGTTTGAATGCAGATTGAGGCACACTTCATGCTCTCCTTTTCTGCTTCTCTTTTGTTTTTTGTTTTTGGGGTTTTTTTTTTGGTTCTGTTTCTTCTTTCTCATTATTCATTCCATTGGTCGTAATTCTTCTCCGCAACTTGACTAGTGTATAAATTAATTCAATGCGAAGTCATTCGTGGTAGTTATACGAGATTCCATGCCGTCTTGGGGAGGGAGGGGGGAGGGAGGAGAGAAAATCTGGAACTCAAAATTATGTAGAACCATCTGTTGTAAACTAAAAATAAAAATAAATTATAAAAAAGAAAACAAAAATCAGAATGATTTGGAAAGGAAGAGAAATAACAAAGAGGTCAAAGCAAAGGAAAAAATAAGCAAGCTAGGAAGGGAGGGAAGATTTTGAACTAATACTCTAAGTGGGGGAAAGAAGGTACAAAAAAAGACTGAGAAATAGATAACTAAGAAAAAGAAAGAAAAATAAATGAATAGCTTATGCAAAATTAAAAACTTGAGGAAGTGTTAGTATGTGGGAGCGGAAGAAAGCCTGTGAGAGACACAGGCATCAAAGTAGTTTAAGCAAACTGATAACATGGACCCAGGACTGATTTTAATGAGGAAAGAGATGTTATTTTTGAAAGCAATAATAAGGAAACAAACTGGAGGAAAAACAAATCTATCAATCCTACTTTAAAATATGAATAGATTAGCAATCCAGTAAAAAGAAAAAAAAGTGAAAACTTGGCACGTTGAAAATAGCACAGGTTCAGGAGTCAAAAGACTGAGGTTGAAACCTCTAACACTTAAGTTCCTGTGTGACTTAGGAGAAGTTACTTGGTAATTTGGAGGACTTCTTCATCCTTTGTTTTTAAAGAGAAACAATGACATCTTGGGAGATGTCTTGTCCGTGAGTTGGAATTAAGTGAGGCAGAGCTGTCCAAAATCTTCAGTCTCACTCTCTCTTCTCGAATCATTGAAGTCCAGCAGGACAAAAGTCAGGATGACTGGCACTGGTCCAGGCTGAGGGTCTGCCAAGCCCTTTGCTGGGCTGCTCATATGCCTTTGGTTTCTACTTTCACCCAACTCTCACCTGTGGCTACATGAAACTGTAGCACGAGCAGCAGCCACACGCTGGTAAACTCTCTTGGCAGATGGGCTAAATCAAGCTAAGGGTAACCAACAGGCCTCAAATCCATTGTTGAGTTAGGGGATGTCTACTCTAAACATGTGAAGACTTACCCTGGCAGAATGGGCAAATGAGAAAAAATCTGTTCCAGTCACCATGAAGGTGACAGAAACAGGTACTATGGAGTGCTTAGTGCTTGGTCAGACATCGAAGACACCAAAGTCATCCACTGGAGGACTTATGTCTAAAACTGAACCATTTTCTTTTTTTTCCCCTTAAACCCTTCCCTTTTCCAAATTTCCCTATTTCTATACATATCTGAGAATATATATAAAGTGAAGAGAATAAATGCAAATAAAAAGACACCACTTTTCTTCTAATCTACCAAGTCTCCCATTGCATCCAGGGCCATCACCAGTGCTCCTGACCTATGTCTTGCCACTGGTCTCTGATGACCAGAGGAGAAAGTGAGGCTGATGACTTAGCATAGCCCTGCCTCACTTAAGTCCAATTCCACTTGCAATCAAGACATTACCCTGCTTATGTCATTGGTCCTCTTCAAAGAACAAAGGACAAACAACAATGCCAAATTCATCATCTCTGCATTATCCTCAAGTCAATTTCCTCAATTGTAAAATGAAGAGGTTGGATCAAATGACTTCCCAGCTTTATTATCCTGTTCTCACAGGATAATAGCTTTAAATCTATTATTCTGTGATAACAAAACCCCATAATCTGTCACATACAAGAAATAAATAAAAAATTATAGACACACATAAGATAAAAATAGGCTGAAACAAAATTTACAATTACTCGGGTAAATTTTAAAATTCAGGTATTACAATTATGGCATCATGTAAAGCAAAAATTGATATGTACAATATCCAAAGACATAGAGACACCCTTTTAATGTCAGAGAGAGAGAAAGAGTGTGTGTGAGAGAGAGAGAGAGAGAGAGAGAGAGAGAGAGAGAGAGAGAGAGCAGTCCACAAAAAAGAATGGCAAGTCATTCTCTTTGATATTTTTATACCTTAGATAAAGATCACAATTCCATTTGTCTCATCCTACCACACCACTGATACATTGAGGCACAGACTGTACCCTGCTTTAATAAAACTCTTTGTAGAGAAACTCAGTTCACATTACAAACAGGTTTTGTTTTGTTCTGTCCTGTTTTGTTTTGCTGGAGAGGACCCAAGCTATTTCCTTTCTTCCTTTACAAAGGATTCACTGCAGGATTCTTTTGAACGAGGAGCCCCCCTGCTACAACCTTTTAACTAGGATTTGATTGACAAAAACTGTTTGCAAACATAACATTTCAGAAAAACATTTATATGTTCATTTAGGTGCACTAACATTTTTAAATACTCATAAGTTCCATGTTTTATAGTTGAGTAAGTAAATTGTAGTGAGTAAACAAAAATTACAATATGCTATGCTAATTTTTTAATAAAAGTATTTAGAAATCGCCGTTCTAAAAAAATCTAATAGATGTGTAGATTTGGGAAGAGCATTTGATTATAATGTCAAAAATTTGTTTTAAAAAAAGCCTTCAAATTAACTTAGATGTGAAGACTTGCCATGGATTTTTACAAATCTTGTGTTTTAAAAGTAAGTCCTTCAAAGTTTTATACTCCTCCTGCATTAAATATATATTTAGTTATATATCAAGTTCAGCTTAGACTTGAGTTTCAAGTGATGTGGAATTCATTTAGGAGGACCTGCAATGTTCTAGAGTTTGATACAATTAATCCAATGCAATCCATAAGCAAAAACATCTGTAGGATCTCAACATCTATGAAAATTTCTTTTCCATTTCATTTCTAGGCTAGACATCCTCCATTAAAATGGCAAAACCACTGACAAACATACATCCCCCTTTTTATTACACAATTGATATTAATTATCAGAGTGTTGTCTGACAGTTCTTATATCTTTCAAGGAATTTCATTCTATTTTGACATACGAAGAGGAGACATTGTTGGAGCTCACCCTTTAAGGTGGAGTTTTGTTCCATGGAATCAAATGTCTTTTTAAATTTAATAAATAATAAGCACTGTGAAATATTAAAAATATTGACTTTCAAAATATTAATATATCAAATAGAAAGTAACTTTGTCTTATTGTCTTATAAGAGGCATCTAGTTAGCACAGTGGATAGAGCACTAGACCAGGAGTCAGGAACACCTGAGTTCAAATCTATCTGTGACACCCTAGGAAAATCACTTAATCCTGTTTGCCTCAGTTTCCTAATCTGTCAAATGAGTTGGAGAAGGAAATGGTAAACTAGTCCAGTGTCTGACATGAAAACCCCAAATGGTATCATGAGGAGTCCGAAATGACTGAAACAACTGAACACCACCACTATCTTATAATGACCTAAGATATGTGGTATAGAGGGGCAGCCATGGAATCAGCAAGGCCAGGGTTCAAGTCCTGCATCTGACCTGCACCACCTGTGTCATTATGGGCAAGTCACTTAATCCTTCAGTTTTCCAGTCAACTCATTAAGAGTCTAAGTTTCACATGAGTTGCATGTCTTCTCATCAGTGAAGGAAGTTTCTGCATCAGGGATTTCCTCCCACTAATGAAAATGCAAATCTGTATTCCCACCCCCACCCCCAAAATCTTATAACAAAAACAATTTTTAAGTAGTTAATTCTTACAAGGACTAAAATAATGAATTCCTATATCCAACAATGTTAAAATTAGAAAGTTCAGCAGATAATACTAATAAAAGATGAGTTGAAAACAAAAATTCAATGACTAATGTGGAAATATGTTTAACATAATTGCACATATATAATCTATATCAGATTGCTTGCTGTCTTGAGGAGGGATAGGGGAGAGAGGGAAGGAGGAAGAAAAATTTGGAATTCAAAATCTTATAAAAATGAATGTGCAAAACTATCTTTACAAGTAATTTGAAAAACAATAAAATACTATTAAAAAGAAAAGTTCATATAAGAAGAAATAATTACCTAACCAGAAATTATACATATGCACAAATATGGAGGAAGTCGTATGACTGTACCAACTGGTTACAGGACAAATCCATGTTAACCAACTTCACCTGGGACCTCACTACAGCAAGACAGTGCCTTTATTCCTCCACTATTGAGTCTCTTTCTCACTACCCTACTCTTCTTTCACTAAATCTTCCAAATCTCTTCCACCTACATCTCAGCTGAGGCCCTTTCCTCTTACTTTACTGAAGAAATTGAGGCCATTCAATGTGAGCTATCTTTTCTCCTATTTTCTTATTTTCAAAACACCTTAATTTTCCTTTCCCCCAAACTCTGACAACCCCTCTACATGTGCCCTTGACCCCATCACCTCGCCTCTTTTTTTAAGAGATTCTATCAGCACCCTCCCTCTAATCTTCAACATCTCCCTATTTGTTCCTTCTCTACAGCCTTCAAAAATACCCAGGTCTTCTCTATCTCTCCCCAAAAAGTCTTCACTAAACCCCATTATTTCCCCAAGCTATTATCCTACATCCTATTTTCTTTCTCCATTTCTCAGCCAAACTCTTCGAAAAAACGACCTATACTAAATGTTTCAACTTTATCTTTTTACTCAATCTTCAATCCTTTATAATCTGGCTTAAGATAACACCATTCAACTGAACTGCTTTCTACAAAGTTACCAATAATTTCTTAATTAACTAATTTGATGGTCTCTTCCTTATCCTTGGATTTTCTGCTGCATTTTGCACCTTTCTCCTGCATACTCTCTCCTCTCTGATTGTCATGACACTCCTTTCTCTTGGCTCTTCTCCTAATTGTCTGATCACTCTTTAAACTAATTTTATGAATCATCATCCATATCATACCCCCTAGCTGGTGGTGCCCAAGATTCTTTTCCCCATACACTCTCTCCTAATAGCTTCTTCCATTCCCAAATGTTTAACTATCATTTCTATGCAAATGATTCAACAAATATATAAATCCAGGTAGAGTCCCTCCTCTGAACATCAGTCACACATCACAAATTGCCTATATGGCATTGCAACATGGATGTCCTAAAAACATCTTAAACTTAACATGTCTAAAACTGAAGTCATTATCTTTTTTGTCCCTAGATCTTTCCCTCTCCCAAATTTCCTTATTTCTGTATATATCTGAGAATATATATTGGGTGAAGAGAATAAATACAAATTTTAAAAAGTAACCATTTTTTTCATATGCATCTCCCAGCTTCTCTGTATTATCCTCAAGTTTTTATTCTCCTTCAACCCCATAGTCAATCAATTTCCAAATCTTGTCTTTTCCACCTCCACAACATCTCTCCCATCTGACCCCTTATTTCTACTCACCCAGCCACCACCTTAGATCAAGCCCTAATCAGTTCTCATCTGGATAATTTTTGTAGCCTCCCAATTGGTTTTTTCTGCCCCAAAGGGGCTTACTATATGCCAGATACTGTGTTAAGAACTAGGGAGGATATGTTAAGACAAAAAATTTAAAGTTCTGGTCCTCAAATGATTTGGCTAAGGAAAAAGGAATCCAAGAGACAGAAAGAATATGTTGAAGATTTATTTATTATATTTATATTATATTTTTATATTTATGATTTTGTTATTTTTATTTCCTTTAAATATATATGTTTCAATCTGGACCTATGATTTTACTGATATGGGGAATTTCTCTTGTGAAAACTCTCTATTGATGCAGATGAGAAACTCCTTCCTGAGTAGTTTATAGTCCTAGAGGATTTTCTGGGCCACTGAGAAAGTACGTGACTTGTTCATGTTTCCACAGTCAGTATAGGTCAGGACCAAATTTGATCATAAGGGCAGCTTCTCTCTCTCTCTCTCTCTCCCTCCACCTCTCTCTCTCTCTCTCTCTCTCTCTCTCTCTCTCTCTCTCGCTGTCTGTCTCCTGTGTACAAACACATATATTTATATAGACATTAAAATAGATTAAATTATATAATTTCATATGTGTTATATGTTATGTATAATGTTATGTGTTATAGATGTACATATACATGTATATATAATTCCATATATACACAGATATATTTATATATGTACATATGCACATATTTTAACATATTAAATTAGATATAATTTTATATGTTTTGTATTATTTGTAATATATTCTGTAACATAAATCTATGTATTATGTCCCTATTTCATCTTTTTCTTTGTATCCATAGAGTCCGAGAGGCAGCGTAGTTAATATAGCAAGCTGACCAGGAAGACCTGGATTCAAGTTCCTCCTCTGATACATCTGGCTGAGAGACTTTGGACAAGTCACTTAACCTCTCAGTGCTTTAGGAAGCTCTTCACTAAGACTAAAAGTTGTAGAAAAGGTACTGACTCATACTTGCAGAGAGAGTTTCCTCACATTGAAGTTCCCTGTACAAAGTCTAGACCTATCTCTATTTTCCCAAGTTCCTAGCCACAATACTTTACACATAGTAAGCATTTAATAAATGCTTATTGAATTAGATTATCTTGAGGTGTTAATTATTATTATAATTATTTTTAAAAACACTAGGACCATTGAAATGTTTATAGAAAAGTTCAACATTTCCTACAATTTCTTTTTAGTTTCATGAACTCTGAGACCAAAATGCCATTTACAGAGGGGTACACTGGCCAACCGAGCATCTTGGATTTCTACCCATTATCTTTGTAGATGCCTTATCACATATCTTACATAATCTTTGGGGTATGCAATTACGAGTTTTAGAAGAGTCTCACACAGTCAGCCCTGTCCACAGCTTTAGTTAGCTTTCAGCTTAAGACTTTTATCTTTTCTGTACCTTAGGGGGAGAAAGGTAAAAAAAGAAGGAACTATGAGCAATCATGCATTTTACCCATCTCCTTCACAATAGAATCTTAAACTATATATGGATTTAAATACTTTTCACTGGAACGTAAACCTGTTTCCAGATGGCTCTTACAGCCATGCCAGGAAGACCTTGTGTTTTCTTTTGCTTTCTCTGCTCCCTTGATTACTGCAAACTATCCCCAGCTGAACTGGATTCCCTTGACCTTTAACCTCCCTCTTCCTGATCCCTATATCTGAATCACTTGCAGATGATACAAAGCTCAAAAATTGCAAACATTTGGATGATCAAATGAGGAGAGCTCCCTTGAATCTAATCCATGCATCACTATCTCCCCTAGCCCTCTTTCTGCTTCTTACCCATGTTATAGTCCAGGAGAGAGAAACAGGAAATTATCATCTGTAAGAGTAGAATTGAGTTTCTAAGGAGAGGAAAGAATACTGTAACAGAATATATTATTGGAAATTTATTCACAAACATTCACATGTATGGAACTTAGAATTGTCCAGAACCGTTGGCTTCCATTGATGTTATGGTATATTCAACAACGGAAATTGGCCTAACATTATTTAGCTAATGTTGAAAGTAAACTGAAATGCAAGCAATTGCCAAACAAGCCCCTGAGGCATGAACAGATTTCAGCTAAGAAGTTGAGAAGAAAAAAATCCAATCATAAAATCGAAGTTGAAAACAAAAAAATCCAATCATAAAATTGAAGAGTGTTCATACCTCAAGAAAATGTTTCTGTTCACATCTTTTCTTGTTGAGTTGTTTCAGTCTCTTTGTCTCACTCTCTCCCATTTGGGGTTTTCTTTGGCAAAGATACTGGAGTGGCTTGCTATTTCCTTCTCCAGCTCATTTTACAGATGAGGAAACTGAGGCAAAGTTTAGTGACATGCCCACTTAGCCCAGAAGCTACTAAGTGTCTGAAACCAGATTTGAACTCACAAAGAGGAGTCTTCCTACCTTCAAGCCCAACTCTCTAACCACTGCACCACCTAGCTGTCTGAATAGTAACTAGCCACTCACAATAGTATGGTATCTCCAACCACTGTTAAATATTAGACTATGTAAAGAAGTTATATTTTAAAATGACAATGCAGTTAGGGATATTCAACAAAGATTTATCAAGGACTGTGGAGTGGATCATAATTTTTATATGGTTATTTGAGTATCATTTTTCTAGTGGGTGAACATTTCCGATCTGCAAAGGAACTATGATTTCATACATATGGCTGCTTCCTCTACTGACAGAGACCCAACCTCCATTCAAGCTTTGGAGATAATCTTCCTGAGTCAAAACCAAGAAACTAGTCACCTGATAACCAATGTTCTTTTAATGAATTTCTTCTAACTTGGGGCCTGGTCATTAAATGTCAGAAACATGGTGATTTTTCCAGTTACATAGCCTAAAGTTTCCCAGTTTAGTATGACTTGACAAAGTTTACACACCTCTGTTCAATCATTTCAGTCATGTCTGACTCTTCCTGACTCCCAATTGAGTTTTTTTATTGACAAAGATTCTGGAGTGGTTTGCCTTTTAGTTTTCTAGTTCATTGTACAGAAGAGGAAACTGAGACAATCAGGGCTAAGTGACTTTCCCAGGGTCACACAGCTAGTAGGTGTCTGAGGCCAGATTTGAACTCAGGAAGATAAGTCTTACTGACTCCAGGCCTGGCACTTTACTGCTCCACCTCTGGCATGGCCATTGAGACCTCAGGGTTACCTTCACATCACAATGACCCATGGGAGTAAGCACAGGACTGGGCTGGGAAATCAGATGGAATGCACTGTGACATCATAAATCAGACCCAGTCATAAGAATGAGAATTAGTGACTTTATTTTTTTTCCCCTCAAAGGCTAGCAAAAATTTCCTGGCAAAGGAAAATGACGAATTGAAGCAATTATCTGAATAATTTGAGGTGGCCTTGACCATTACATTGTCTGAGAGCCTAAGGCAGAAAAAGTCACAGGAACTAGGTTTAAATGTACCCCAGATGCCTTTCACTCACAGGTCAAGACTATGAGTTATTGGAGGGTATTTGTAGGTGCTTGGGGAGCAAAATGGTGTTGATTACTCATCCAATGACAGTCATTTAACTCAAAATAAGCAAATATGTAGATTCTAGAAGCACAAGTAACAAGCAATTATATCCACCTGCTCAACAAAAGAGCCAAAAAATTAATAACGCAGAATTAGTTAAGTATGAAGATCACAGAAGACTAGGGGCCATGGTAATAGAAGCTCTAGAACAATGGTGGTCTCCCCCGAGGTTGACAAGCTGGAAGCTAATGTTCTCTGAGGTGGACTGGAATTTCAAGAGTCACAATGGAAGACCCCACATGCCCTAAAAAGCTACAAAATGTAGAGGAAAACCAGGATCTCTCCAGACAAGACCATACCTCTAAGTGTCTTTTGTTGGCCTAATTACTGACTGCCTCTCCAGTCCCACTATTTCAAGAACACCCCATTTACCTTTCCAGTATCACTATCCTTTCACTTTTACTTGGAACAATTTTCATTTTCAGCACCTAAGGGCTCTTCCTTGGCCACCACACCCTTATGTGTGTATTAGAATTAAGTTCCTTTTGCCTAGGGGACTATCTTTGCCCTTTTATTTACATCCCCAGCACTCAGCAGAGGGCTTGGACCATAATAAAAAACTTAATAACCATTTCTTCACTAATTATAATTCTTGAAAGAAACATTAAGCAATAATAATAATAATAGTAACAACAGTGAATAGCTATGGCTGCTTGTAGAATTTATATATACATATATGTATGTGTGTGTGTGTATATATATATGTATATGTATATATACATATATATGTATATAGGTTTTTTGGTTTGTTTTCAAAGTACTTTACATAACCTCTCATTTGATCCTCACCACAGCCCTGTGAGGCACTATTATTATCTCCCTTTTACGAACGAGGAAACTAAGTGGAGGCTGAAAATGGTTTAGTGACTTCACCAGGGTCACACAGCTAGTAGGTATGTCTGAGAAGGGATTCAAACTCAGGTCTTCCTGACTCCAAGCCCAGTGCTTTCTCCATCAAGTAGCTGGGACAGGAATTGCACAACTGGCTTTTATTTCATTACCATCTCTAGTTTTCATCAGAAAACCTTAGTGCATAATCAATCTTCTGAAATCTAAGATTTCAAGATTTTTTTTTCCTAAAATTCATACTTTTTCCAAAATGGAGCTTGTGAGGATGGAGAGAGTCTCACTTTTGTCTCCAGCTCAATACCACAGATGGATGTCTTCACAGATTGAGTCTTTCCTTGTGAAATTTCATATTATATGGTTGGGCATGAGGGAAGAAGAGGGAGACAGGGGCAAAGACTTCTCAAGAGGACTGTCTTAACCACTGTCTGGGGCTTCAATCAGTTCAAAATGAAACCTTTCTGACAGGGTGGGGTGGGGTAAGAAGAAGAGGAATAGTCACCATCCTAGTATCATAGCATCCTGGAGTTCAAAGGGACCTTAGAGGTGGTGTAGAAAAGTAAATCTCAAACTTTTTGGTCTTAGGACCCCTTTACACTCTTAAATATTATTGAGGACTCCTCCACAAAGAGCTTTTGTTTATGTGGGTTATAGCCATCGATATTTAACAAATTAGAAATGAAACCAACTCACTATCATTATGGAAATACTTTTGACCTCAAGGATACTGTGAAAGGGTATCAGGGACCCTTAGAAATTCCTGGACAAGACTTTGAAAACTCCTCTAGTGTAACTTCTTCATTTTGTAGATGAAGAAAACGAAATACAGAGATATGAAGTAAATTCTCTACCCTTTAAGGAAAGACTAGGTACTCCACTATTTGCCCTATCATAGCACCTAGGCCAGGTTTTGCCCTATTGATGCCACCACCAAGGAGCCAAGACTGCCATTATTCCTTATCTGGCCTTCCTCATGACCCTCTTTTGCAAGGGGCCCCAGTTGGCCAAACTTCTTTTCCTGTTTCAAAAACCTAGTCACATTCCAAAAAAATTCTGTTTCTGGAGGCTGAGGAGAATGCCAGTGGTTTCCAGCTCATTAACATGAAATGATGGATAGGTCCTGAACTCAAATGGTCTGTTCCACCTAAATCCCAGATTCTGAGATGCTTCTTCGGATGCCCCAAAATGCTTTCAACTTACTCAATTTAAAAAAAAATCATTTAAACATTTATTATGGGAAGAACACTGGGCTAGACACTGGAGGAAAGTCAAAGGTTAAATAAGACATAAGATTATAGAGCAGGAATGGTAAGATGAAGAAACTAAGACCCAGAAAAGTGAAGTCACTTGCCCAAGGCCTCACAAATAGTAAATCAGGATTCAAACCCAGGTCCTCTGGTCCCTGTTCAGATGAAATTTACAGTCTAGATGGGGCATTTCCACCATACTTAGACAATAGAAACAGTATCCATCAGTGATTAGGGACCAATCTCTGTCATCTCAATACTATATAGATATATGTGTGTGTGTATAATATATGTGTGTACATATATGACCATATGTAAAAAGCTATATATAAAACCACATATATAACATATAAACTAAATATAACTATATATACGATTACATAAATGCAATTATATATAAAAACTATAACTGTATATAACTATACCTATCCATCTATTGATCTATCTCTATCTCTGTATACATACATAAACATATACATACATACATGCATATATATACACATAAATACAAATATACAGATATAGACATAGACATATATGTGTGTATGTGTATATCTATCTATCCATATGCATATATACATGCACATACATACGTATATGTGTAAATATACATGTATACATATATGCATGTATATATATGTACACATATATACATGTGTGTACACAAACACATACAAGAAAAGATATGAGAGATCCTCTGGTCCCACCCCATCCATTTGTTCTGGATCAGACTAGTTCAAGTCAGGTCAGTATGGTGATTTAGTCTCAGTATGGCGATGGTTCACTACATCAATGAAACATTCTAATCTTCATGGATGATAAAATGAAATAAAAACAAAAAAATGCAGTAAAACAAATTGACTCATAATTCACTAATTAAAACACATAACACTTTCATCTATCTAGATATTCACCACAGCACCAGTGTCAGGTCAGAATTGTGTCCTTCAGGTCTGTGGAAATTCCATTAAGCCTCCAGTTTACAAACCCTCAGAAAGCTTTTCAGGTCTCAGATGGTAAGGAACCAATAGCAATGGTTCACAGACCAACCATATTCTAAAGAGGCCCTTCTTCCCTCTATCACGCCTAAATAAAGATAAATACTGGTCCTATTACTCATCCTTTACGATGAGGAAACTATGAGTTGAAACACTGAGAGGTCAAGTCACTTGCCCAAGGTCAAATAACTGATAGATTACTAAAGCAGAACTTGCACTCACGTCTCTACCACAAATCCAGAACAAATTACAATAGAATGCCCTTTCTCTAGCTCTGTTATATGCAGCTGCTATATTCTCCTCACCCTTAAGGAATGGCTCTAATTCTAAGTATCTGGCAAGCCCCTGGGAGGAAAGGAATTTTGTTTAGACGGCTTTTCAGTATCTCTCAAGTTCTGTTCTACAGTGCATAGAGCTCACCCATACATCAATGAGAGATATTTGGGGGAGGGGGAAGGAGAAATTTCAGGAGAAACAGGAAGTTGAAATCTAAGACTATCCTGCCTAATGGAGGACATATGGCCACCTTACATTAATGTACTAAGTTAGAAAAGCAGAAATAGCAGTACATTGGTGGCCGAGGTATCTGTGCCATATGAAGCTTAACTCTGGAATTTCCTGACTCTACTTCAATTGTAATTCATTTTCTGTGTTTATCCTTCCTGTTCTTCATGGACTGAAGAACAAAAAAAAGAATTCAAATTATTTTTTGAGGTTCACATTTAGATGTTAGCTTTCTCTAACAACAGAAAAAGCTTTAGCCTAAGGTAGAAATATTTTTAAGGATGCATTTGGGGAAAATCACTGTTCCAAGGAGGTGTGAGCTTAATGTGTTTTGATAATGGGATACATCATAAAACACTTAACTGCACTAACTTTCATTACCAAGACCATTTATTGGCCTTGCATAAACTTTTTGTTTGAGTAGCGTAGTTTCAGCTACTTTTTAGGCATGTGACCAGAAATTAATAAGGAATAGTACTTTATAGTAGGAAGGAGGATTTCATTCAATTTTTTATGTATCAGAAACTAAAGCCTTGTCAACACCCAAAGTTTCTCCCTTCTGCCTTGAAACTTGTAAGTTGAAATGGCTAAGAGCACTTGGGCTCTCTTTCAAGAGTTGAACATTTGTGGTTTCTCCTTCTTGGTATTGCCTAAACAACCCAAGAGCACTCTCTAATTTTATACAGACAGGGGGATCCTTTACATATATAATTTTGGAAGAAAATTACATAATTCTGAAGAGTTTCACTTTTGAAACAGTAGTAAAAGCCCTATGAAGGATGAAATTGCAAGGTTTCTTTATCTTAAAGTAGTTTTGGACAGAAGGTGATTCTTTGCAGATAACTTTCTGGAGTAGCCAGGCATGTCTATGAAATATCTTGGCTCGATGGTGTGGTACTGAGAAGTAGGAACTGTTCCTGGCTATTTTCCACTTGGTGCCCTGGTATAAACCATTTGATGTTTATCTCTCTTTCATTTCTGTAATTGGGATAATTAAAACTACCCATTTTCACAGGAACCAGCATGTCATAGTCAAAAGAACTCTGCACTCAGAATTAAGAGAACCGGGTCGTAGGTCTGGTTCTCTCATTAATTTGCTTTGCTATCAGAAAGTCACTAAGTTCCCCCATCTACAAAATAGAATGGATATTTTCTACAATCCTTGACATCTCTAACAGTCTATGAGTCTAGGAAGATTGTAGGTTTTCAGACCTCTGCAGTAAAGAGTTTGAACATTCAATATTCTTTGTAGATTGCAAATACTCTGATCTCATACTCATATTCCTGAGTTCAAATCTGGTCTCACACATTTACTAGCTGTGTGACCCTGGGCAAGTCACTTAACCCAGTTTGCCTCAGTTTCTTCATCTATAGAATGAGCTAGAGAAGGAAATAGCAAACCATTCCAGTGTCTGCCAAGAAAACCCCAAATGGGTTGGATACAATTGAAAAACAACTGAACACAACATACTCACCAGATCATAATTCCATAGGCTTACATGGCCATGATTTTATTCTAAACCATAAGGGTAGAGTTCATTCATGATCACTCATTTTCTCCTTCTGTAAAAGACATTTCATTTAGTATGTGGGGTTGATAGTGGGCCAAAATGTTATTGATGGAACATTATCATTCAAACCAAAGGAGAATTGAATAGTGTTCATATATTCAACTTCTGCAATTTCTTTCCTACCTGCGCTAGGACAAATAGGTTGTTCTTTTTTTGGGGGGGGTCTCAGTTTTTTTCATCTACAAAATTAAGAGGCTAGAGATTTCTTCTATTCTAAATCTGTGATCCTGTCTTATGATCTTGTATGATAATGTCATTGTAATCATTATAAAAAATTTCCCATTCACCTGTCAGACCATGAGTAGAAAAAAAGATACTGATTAAAATTCTGGGATGAACAAGGGGGCCAGACAGAGAAGGCATGATATTTATTATCTTGTGGCATTGAGCACAGATAAGAAGGTGCCATCTATTATGGTTAGAGTGCTGGTCTTGAAGTCAGGAAGACCAAAGTACAAGTCTTGCCTAACACATTTATTGGCTATGTGTTCCTGAGCAAACCAGTTAGTTCCTGTTAGCCTCATTTATAAAATGACAAGACTGGACCTGATAGCTTCTAAGGTCCCTTCCAACTTCTAATCTATGATCCTAAGAATCCCACATCCATTTTACTAGGAAAGATCAAACTGCTCCAAAGTGACCCTTCCCCAGTAAATGTTTTGTGCCCTGCAATTCTCTCATTTGGAATCCAGGCTATTATTAAGCAATCAAGTAGTTTCTAGATATTATATCACATTATTCTTCATCCAGTTGTTCCTGAACTGAAAGACTGCTAAAAGTCCCTAAATATGTTTATTGCTGTTGTTGTTTCTCATTCATTATATCCAAGGCCTATAATCCATGATCATCACAGTTTAATATCGAGAAAATAAAGGATTCTTGGATGGATAAAAAACTGAGTGGTTTAATTCATAAGCTATTTGTTTGTAGACTTTTCTTTAAAATATCTATATTCTTTTTCCAAGGACCAAAGCAACACTTGCCAGACTTTTCAGAGAAAAAAGAACAAAAACAGAATAATTTTATAAATTAACTTGTGATCACAGACAAATCATTTAAGCATTCTCACACTTCCTCTTCTGTACCACAAAGGGGCTGTGTATAAGCAGCAATAGGAAAAAGGAGTACAAGTATGTATTTCTAGCAAAGTAGCATATTTTCATGAAAATTATTTCTTATCCCAATAAAAGACAAATTCTGAAGCTTGAAGTCAACATAGAGATAAGATGGTCCAGCCCCTTCAAAGTCATTAGGGTAACACAGTTATTGGAAATGATATCTCAGCTATGAGTATTTATGTTGGTGGTGACAACAGTATTCTATTGTATTCATACCCCATCGTTTCCCGCCTCCTCTCCACTCCCATGGGATCTATCCATCATAGGCAACTCATCTCCTCTTTTCTGTACAATTACAGAAGGCCTTCTAATTGTGTCAGTTTTTGCATTTCCTTGCAAATATCCCAGTTAAACTGTTACCTGGAGGGGTGGCTTGCAAATAGATTTATGCCAATGAATGGGGTTGGAGTGTCTTCACTAGATAACTTATCAAAGTAAAGCCCTAAGATTTTTATGGGATTGAGAAGTGTCTGAAACGTGTGTGTGTGTGTGTGTGTGTGTGTGTGTGTGTGTGTGTGTAAAAGATGGTCTCCTGAAAGAGGAAACATGATGATACTGGAACTTAGCAAAGGGCATTGAGGGAGTAAGTGGAGGTGGCACCTGTAAGGGTAGGGACATATTTAATTCTATAGTTTTTCTCAGTGACTGTTCTAGTAGTTAGTTATAAATGCCTCTTCCTGCTTACAAAGCCCTTTACATCTCATTTGAACCTTAGAACACCTTTGAGAAGCAGGTAGTAAAAGTATCATAATCCTGTAATAAAAGTATTACTATACTGTAAGCAGCTAGGTGGCCAGTAGACAAAAAGACATGAGTTCCAATGTGGCCTCAGATACTTACTAAACTGAATGACCTTAAATCACTTAACCCCTGTTTGCCTCAATTTCCTCAAGTGTAAAATGGGGATAATAGCATCTACCACCTAGGATCTAATGCAAGGGTGGGGAACCTTGCAGCCTCCAGGCCCCATATGGCCTTCAAGGTCCTCAAGTGAGGCCCTTAGTCACTTTAGGACCTATAAGATCACATGTGGCCTCAACCCCACAGGTTCCCCAACCCTAAATGAGATAATATTTGTAAAGTGCTTAGCACAGTGCCTACCACATAGTAGAGGCTATATAAATGTTAGCCATTATCATTATCATTATTATTATTAATCACATTTTACATATAATGAAGCTGAGACTCATAGAAACCTTGTAGTTAATAAGTAGTGTTCTTTCTATTGCCCAGAGGTGTCAAACCCATAGGTCACAGACTTGCCTACAAAATTCCCCCTTGCTGTTGTTTAGCCGTGCCTGACTCTTCATGACCACATTTGGGGTTTTCTTGGCAAAGCTACTAGAGTGGTTTGCTGTTTCCTTCTCCAGCTCATTTTACAGATGAGGAACTGGGGCAAACAGGATTAAGTGACTTGCCCTGGGTCACACAGCTGAGGCCAGATTTGCACTCAAGAGGATGAATCTTCCTGATTCCAGGCATGGCATTCTATCCACTAAACTGTCTAGCTGCCCCTAGTGCAGCCCTAATCATACTGAAATGTAATTGGGAAATCTTTAGCAAAATAAATAAAAAACATAATACAACACAGAAAATGTTAATTTGTGGTTTTCTAAGTCAATATTTCAGTCTTCAGAGATCCCTTTGTATTTGAGTTTGATAGTTCTGCGACTATATAAAAATAGAAATTTATATCCCCAGCATCTAGCCTACTGCTTGACAGATAGGCGGTACTTAAGAAATTCCTTATTAATTGATAGATAGAATAATTATCGTAAGGAGTTTACATTTCAATATTTAAAAAAAATATCAAGTTTTGCTTCTCTTTGAGTTAAGAAAAAACTGATGAATAATGGTAAAAATGAGTAAGAAAGGAAGAAACAGGAAAACCACAGAGAGGACTATATTAATTTTTTAATACACTCTCCAGTAGCTACTTCCCTTAATTTCCTCTACCCTCATTTGTACTTATAAGTTGTAGGTTGGGTCCTCATGAAGGACTTATCTTGAGTTCAAAAGTTCTCTGAGCTCTCATTTCTAAAACTACAATTCTCAAGCCTCTACCAGTGTACTTACCTTTAATAGTGAACTAGAAGGCACAGTAAGAACGACAGCTATAAAATACCTCCTCTTCCCTTCCACCCCATAAACCTGGGCACACACAACACATTCACACAGCCCAAGTGGGGACAGAAGGCACAGAGTACACTCCTAGTAAGATAAACCCATAAGAAAAACACGTAGCCAAGGCAATTCAGGTCTCTAATGTTGTATTTCTTACATTGCTCCAGAGTGCAGCATTTCTGCAAAGTAACTCCTATTGGTTCATTCTCTCTTGAATCCATAGTTGATTTTTCTTCTCTGTTGCCAGGGGTCACCCCCTCCAAAGCTACTTCCACTATGTGGTTCCTTGACTTCCTAGGTCTGCTCCCTGCTGGATTCAGTGTCTCCTACTGGACAGTATCTTCACTGCAAGACATCAGGGGCAAGAGAGTAAGGCATGAGAGAGAAATCATCTACCCCATCACTAACCTATAGCAGGGCTGCAAGGCAACGATTTAACATCCTCTTAAGAGCTAGGTTTTTCTTCCATAACCATTGGCTCTTCTCTAGACTGTTAGGGGTCACATTCCGCAAAAGCCTGCCTCAACTCTATCCAGAGCTGGCAAGATTTTTAAAGGTCATTAGGGACATGGCCAATCTTCATCTAGACAATAGCAAGTTGCCTTACAGTTAATTCAGAGAAAAAGTTGTCATACTTCATAAACTAATAACAGGGCATAGATTCATCTTTGTACCTTGTTTCCTTGTTTACAGCATTAACACCTTGTTATCCTTCTTAACTGCCTCATCTGTGATTTCATTATCTAGGCTGGGGAGAGAGACAGAGAGAGAGAGAGAGGGAGGGAGAGAGAGAGAGAGCGAGAGAGAGAGAGAGAGAGAGAGAGAGAGAGAGAGAGGGAGGGAGAGATACAGAAAGAGATACAGAGAGAGAGACAGAGACAGAGAGACAGAGACAGAGACAGACAGAGAGAGAGAGAGAGACAGAGAGACAGAGAGAGAGAGAGAGAGAGAGAGAGAGAGGGAGGGAGGGAGAGATACAGAAAGAGATACAGAGAGAGAGACAGAGAGAGACAGAAAGAGACAGAGACAGAGAGAGAGAGAGAGAGAGAGAGAGAGAGAGAGAGAGAGAGAGAGAGAGGGAGGGAGAGAGAGAATTTGTGTAAATCAATTGATCAGGGGTATACCAACCAATACTCCCACACTCTTATAAAAGATGTGAGGGAATGTGGGGTAGAAAAACTTAAAAGATGAAAAAAAAGTAATAATCAAGTCAACAACCTGTTGTTCATCTTTCATTTTCCAAGAGGGCCAATGACACCACGGGTGATGACTTGACAGCCAACAAGCATTTATTAAGTGCTTATTATGTGCCAGAGACGGTGCTAAGTGCTAGGAATACAAATACAAGAAAGATTGTTACTGGTCTCAAGGAGTTTATGTTCAAGACAATACATAAAAGGAAACAAAAAAGGGAGGGGATAGAAGGAGACAGTACTAACAAAAGGGGCTATTTGGAGAAATTCGAAGAGTGAGAAGCAGACCCCCAGAAAGGAATAAAGCTACAACTGGCCCGGGGAACTTTTCTTAAAATGAGGGTTCTAAGAAGAACCAATTAACCAAAGGAAGGAGCCCAGCAGGCAGAATGAACTTCTATGATGAAGAAAAGGAACAGAAGAGGAGGAATAATTAAATAACCAACGAATGAATTAATTAATAAAGGAGAAAAGGAACAAAAGAGAAGGAAACAGCAAGTGGCAAAAACTGTTTTGGACAAATTGAGCAAAAATACTTTTCAGACATAAAATGACTGGTTCCTGGGTCCTACTACTCCTGCCTTTCGAAAGACTAGAAAGTGAAAGTTTATGTAAAAATCATAAGGAAAAGAGAAAAAATGGAGATGAAATAAATGTTTTAAAAGCATGTTTTCTGCCTTTATTTTAATAGTAATCTCTTTAAGGAAATGGAAGTACATTTCTCCCTGCCTCTGAGTGTGTGGCTACAGCAACTTTTCTCCTAAGAGTTTTTTCCTCTAATTTAAAAACCGGGAATGATTCCAGCTTTTTCCATTGACTCAATATCCTTTTTCACAAAAGCTGTCTTCTCTAACTTTAAGTGAGATATAACTCCTTTATTTCACAGTCCTACATAAAAATACAAAACAGTGTCTACATTTCAACCTGTAAGTGAAGCTTGCCAAATGCATAGAAAGCATTTTTTGGGACTGCTTTTTTAGAGCACCCAAGGAGAGATCCCAAGAATTGTGACAAATAAAAAGATAAGTGAACGAGTGAATGAATAATGCTTTACATTAATGCCTCTCATCTAAGAATCTGCAGATGCTTTCCAAACATCAGCCTAATTCCTTCACTTGCTGCCTACCCCTGCTGAGCTGTTCTGAGAACTGGTCTTATTCAAAAATGAATGGGAGCACCATGTCTGGATTATCTCCAGGGGTTTCATACAAAGATAAGACAGTGGCCTATTAATTAGCAAAGGTCATGCTGGTGAGGGAAAAATGGTCTCCCCATTGCTTAGGCTCCTGCCTTCTCTCATCACATCATAAAAGCCTCTTAAAAATGAAAGTACATTCATTAATGAACTTTTAAATAGGATGGAGGGTGGGAGGGTGTTTTACGGATGTTGTGTGGAGAGTTCTTTCTCCCAATGTGAAATACATTTAGAATTAGAAGAATATAAGGCTGAAATTTCTTAAGAACAGCCTTCAAATGTTTAACTTAGAATGATAATGCCCAAGTATAAATTCCAGCTATGATGTCCACTAGACATAATAAGAAAAATATGACACAGGGTGAACTTTTAACACACTGATTGTATCTGATAAAATCTTCTTAAAAAGACATGGGTTTCCTCAACTGCTGAGCCATAATTTAAACCTATTTTGCCCATGTAATTGATTAAATCAGAATAACATCAGTCCTAATTGTTGCACTTTATTTATGTCTTGCCTTTGAGGGAACACTCGCTTATTCAGTGTGGTAGGCAATGAGCATTAAACATCAATAAAAATGGAATATGAAGATCCACAAGACTTCCAATGTTGGAAGCAAACACATTTCTTCCCTACTAATAGGCAGGTTTATCACCCAGAAAAGGAAAGCGGGAAGGGAAAACCTTGACAGGACTTAAATGCCTCTACTGAAACATCTTAATCTGTTTTACAAGCTGCCAGCCTTCCCAGTCAGTGTAAATAAGATTCTGATACTCTACAAGCTTTCTGAATCACCAATTTATTTGTCCCTTCAGTTCAAGCCCCTGGCACTCTCTAAAGAAGTCAAATTCATACCATGTGAATTGTATCCTGCTTGATTCAAAGGACATAAACTCCTCTCTTCTAAGACAACTTTAAAGATTTGATGTCGAATGAATTTTTTATTTGTCACTTTTAAATCTATACAACACTCACCAATCAGCATCTGAAATAAATAATAGATCATTTGCAAGGATTGGTTTGTTTAGCTTTGTTTTCTTAATACTTATGCATTACCTGGCACATTGGGTATTGCACCAGGCAGATGCTCAAGCTAGACAGGGATTTTAATTTTTTAAAAATCCTAATCTTCTTCACAAAAGGGATAATTACAAAATAATCTTCTTTGATACTGCTTTTTTGAAAATCACACTAAGGCAGGCTGGAACTGTAAGTATCCACACGTAAACACACATACAACATCTTCATTTATTCAGCAGCCAGCTAATCTCCCCTATGCATTTACCAAATCTTTTCACATGCATAAATAAGATCATCCTCAGCAAAAAGGAAATAATCTTTTCTACAAGGTCAAAATCGAGCAAAGTACATCTTTTTAAAAATTAAAGTGGAAAATCCACAAAAATTTCAAGGTCAAATAATTGTAATATTTGGAAGTCTGTGGGTTGTAAGAGAAAGAGGACTGGACAGTCAGAAAATCTGGGTTCTAATTCCATGTCTGCTTGAGGTAAGAAAATTAACTTATATGGACTAAAGTTTCCCCATTTGTAAAATGAAGAGATTTGGCTTAAACAAAAACTTGGTTTTCTCTGGACAACTTGGCATTCCTAACTTCCCTTTCTAGTACTGGTTCCTGCACAAATGTCCCCTGACACACTGGGTGAGGAAGCATAAATAGCTTTCCACATACATCGACCTCTCAAATAGGAGTCCCTGAAAAAAAATCATGCTAACCATCTTTAAAGGGTTGCAAGCTTGAAGTAATTCATGCTGCATATGGCCTCTTTCCACTCTCAGCTGTAACGAATTTATAGAGATGAGGTGGGGAAAAAGGGAGGCCAAAAAGGCAATTGGAGACCTGAGGGTTGTAGAAAGTATGAGGACAGCCTTAGCTGCCTGCCTCCATAGTCGTTCCCACTTAATAAATAATGACATTTATATAGCACTCAAGGGTTACAAAACAACTTGTCTTATTTAAGTCACGCAACCCTGTGAGGTGTGTATTAGAGAGATTACTATCTTCATTTGCAAAGATGAAGGAATTGAATCTCATAAAGGGAAAGTGATTTATCCCTGGTCTCATAGCAAGTGAGTGTCAGAGGCAGGATTTGAACCCAGAATTTCCCAAATCCAAGTGCTAGGCCACCTGACTTTCCTAACTCCTAGCTGACATGCTACATACCACCCCAGAATCTGGGATCAAACAGTACCCTCATTAAGGGAATCAAGACTCATGAAACCATTGGCCAAGTGACTTGGCATCAAGGTAGTTGGCTTTACTTTTGTTTTGGTATGAAATTATACTAGTAGCTAGCATGTATAAGTAGCAGGCTTTTACTCTGTGACTTGTCCCCAATCCTCCCAAATTGTGCTCCAGTAACCGGATCTCCCAGTTTGTTCATTCCCCTCCCCACCCCCAAGCTCCTTATGTTGAAGTCTTTGTCTTGTTGTGATGTGCCCTGTATCCCACCTCCCTGATTTGTTGTCTCCAGTCCTTCTCGAGACTGGAGCTCCAACCCTACTGCCAAATGTTCGACTGAGTCCTTGCTACTTGGCATCTGATCCTTCCACTGGTGGATGTCTGGACTTCTGTGTTGTGTTTGCCACAAGATTATCCAAATGCCATGTACTACTCATTGGGCTGGATAATCTCTGCTGCTGTCTCTATGATAACAAATGCCTGAATCTCTGCCTATTAGCTCGTTGCTGTGTTCTTTTCCACATGTCTAGCTAGACTCCTTCCTATCAATTACTTTTGGAATTTTCCTGGATGGCCTGTCATATCTACAGAGGTCTCTCTGGTTTAGGGGTCCCAGATCTGTCCATTGACCACAAAGCCCTGGTATTGACATAAGGGATGCATTGTTTACCAGTAGCCAATCGTAACCCCCCACCCCCACTTTACAACCATAGAACTATTTTTTATTACTATTTAGGGGAATACAAAGGCTATTTGCCCATATTTTGTTATGAAAACATTGCCTATTTTTATATATAATAATTGAGGCTAAAAATGGAATGTGGGCTAAGGTCAAGAACAGAGCTGAATGAATTTTGATGATAATCAAAATATAAACTAGTCTTCTGTTTACACTTAAATCCCTAAGGCTAATTTGTGGGTTTAGCTAAGTGATTGTGTCCTGATTATAAGTCATTTGTGGCCCTTAATAAATGAAATTGTGTTTAGAGTTCACATGTGTGTTTAAATTATACACATCCTGTATTTCACATCAGAAGCTAAACTCAGTCAGCATTTTCATATGGTTAAACTAAAAAACCTTTAGCTGTAACATATAAAGCCTCAAAACACTGAACAGCTGCTTTATAATAGTGCTGGGGGACAGGGCTAACACCTATATTATAGACTATCTTATACTTGGCTTTTGTAAAAAGCAGTTGTTATTTCAAAGACATTATTTGCCAGACTTTTACTGCCAATGGAACAACAAGCTACTTTATAAGAGGGTCCTAGTGTATCTGCCTGTTCACTAAAACTGGATAACAAACAGTTCTACCACCTCTTACAAAGCAAAAGAAATTAAATCAGCTCTCTATTCTCTAGTCATAGAAAATTACTCAATCTAGACTGCCAGACTAATAAAAATGCATTTTGATGGATGTGTATTGGAATGCCTGATATGATCTCCCTCCCCTCCAATGGGATTTTGAGGATTTTCCATCTAGATAGTTCTAATTAAAAGTGAAAACAGCAACTGTCTTCATCATAGCAAAATGAGCAATTGAGGGAAGCAATCTATTGGTGCCTATGACCACAGATGGCCCTTTGCTTGACAACACGGAAGCCTGTGCAATACTAAAAATATTTCATTAATATATTTCGAGTCACCATGTTATACTGTTCACTGTAACTTTTTTTTCCTCCTAGGTATTTTCAGAAATGGGTGGGTGAAGGGCCTAGGTATCTTACTTAACTTGGCAGAAATATCAACAGCTCACATGTGGCAGCTACAGTCTATGTAGTAGAGATAGTGCCAAGTCCCCAGCAGTAGCAATACTCAGTGCATGGTTTGGCACAGGTGGGCAGTGGCACTCTACTAGAAGACAAAAAAACACTGAAGGATGGAGCTCAGGTTCCAGCACAGGGAGGCAGTGGCAGTAGAAAGGTCCCAGAATAAGGGGACGATTCTTAAGGTCTGCCATATGAGGTAATGAGAAAGGCTATCACACTCACATTCTGTGGGGAAGGAGCAGTATGGCCCTGGCAAAGGGGGGTGGTGGGGAAGGGATGTGGCCACTGTGTATAGCCACACAGCAACATTGACCCCAGACCCTAGCAGAAGAAGAACAGGTAGCAGTTAGGCCCTCACTGCAGTAGAACAGTCAATGCAATAGGAATGAGCATTGAAGAGGGCCAAAGTAACAGTTCAATGGACAACAGGGCAAATTCCAATGGCAATGAACGGTGGCTAAGGAGCCGGCAGCAGTGGGCAGCAGAGTGGACAGGAATGCAGACCCCAGCAGAGTAGACACTGACAGGGACAGTGATAAAGGAGGCACCAGCATAACCCTTCATTTTTTTTTTATTAATTGGAACTGATGGGGCTGTTTTCCATTGCTACTAGTCATTGGAAAACTTCATTTTGAAGTCTCAAAAGATGCATTGTTGGGAGATGGCTTGCTTTCTGGAGACAAAGTGAGATGAAACTGTTTACCCAGCTCCCATGTAAGGACAAGGGTAGTTCCTCAGCATAGAACTTCAAAGGGATGGGACGAAGATCTTATATCATCTTTCCATAGGGCCCTCAGGGAAGAGGAAATCCTGGCTGGTGGGATGGGGACCACTGAGTGGTCAGTCATACAGAATATTTATCAGCACTGACCTTGACACTTCTACAGGTTACATGCAAGAATATGATGACCTTGCAGCTCCCTTAGAACAGATACCCCCAAACCATAATGAGAATAAGTGATGCTGAAAAAGTTATCATCTTCACTGTGGCCCTGAAAATCCTGCTGTTGTCCCTGTTCTTTGTCACTGTTTTACACAGGGGACTTACAGTATATTAAGGGTTGTTGTTAGCTTCCAGTGAGGTAATGAATATAAATCACTTGATAAAATTTAGAGAGCTCTCTAAATGCCAATTATAGTCATATCTCTTCTCATATCTCATATCTTCTAGCTCTAACTCTATGATGCTCAGGAAATATGACTTCTTACCTGCTGTCACATTGAAAATAGGAAAGACCATTCTAAATACGTTTGTAAGTTGATAAGAGTAGCTTGTTATCATTATTATTATTATTATCATCATTATTATTGGCAATGGCAGGTCTCTCCTTGAGAAAGACAGGAAAAATTTTAGGGTGTTTTTTCCTTGTTAATAAAAAAGAAGCAATATGGTTGTTAATATCCTTATTTTGTCTTAAAACATTACCGAATTTTATTCTTTTAGTAATTTTTTTTTGGTTAAAGCCCCAAGCTTAAAAATTCTAATTCTAAAGTCATCACATCAAATTAACTTCTGCATGCAATGTGATTAATAATTGAAAAGCAATATTTCACATTTCACCTTGAAAGGTGTATGTGTTTTTCTCTTTAGGCAATACATATTTAGGAAACGCTTAAGTAATTTTCCATCTCCATAGCTAAAATATGCCTTTACGGCTTTTACCACGAGGGCAGCTTAGCTGATGTGATAGGTAGAATGTTGGACCTGGAGTCAGGAAGATATGTGTTCAAATCCAGCCTCAGGCCCTTACAGGCTGTGTGACATTGGGGAAGGCTTTCTGCCTTGGTTTCATCATCTAGAAAATAGAAATGGTAATAATAGAACTTGCCTCACAGGGTTGTTTTGAGTATCAAATGAACTAATATAAATTTAAAGTTCTTTGCAAGCTTAATGGTGTTATATAAGTGTCAACTATTATCATTAAATTATAATGATGCTTTTAGGCTGAACCATTGAAAGCCTGACACTTGTACTAAGCAAAGAAGGATGATTCAGAAATTATTCATTCAATCCACCTGAATGGTTGGATTGTATCTAGATAGATTATCTATCTAGATCAGGGATTCTTAACCTGGGGTCCATGGATGGAAAGGGTCTGTGGATAGATTGCAAGCAATCTGTAAATCTGGATAAGAAAAGCAATTGTCATTGTGTCACTATAATTGGTTTATTTTGTAATCTAGTGTATTTTCCTTTATGCATTTGAAAACATTACTCTAAGAAGAGGAGTTCATAGGACTGACTAGTCTGCAAAAGGGAGGCACTACATACAAAAAATTATGAAACCCTCATCTGGATATACAAGACCGAGGGCCCAACCTTTCCACTCCCTCCTTCTCCCTTCATGGCAAAGGGTTTTTTGTTTGTTTTTTTATTTGTTTCTACTTCACTCTCTCTTTTAGATTCATCATCTGGTATCCTCTATCTAGGCATCCACTTTCCCACAGGAAAAGGGAAGCTTTTGAGACTTGAGACTCCCAACATTTAAATAGACATAAACCCCAGGTTTGGCTCTTTCCTCCCCTTGTCTGGGAGAAAAACAGATGTCCAGGAATGAGCTGTGTGCATTTGGACCTTTCTCTCTCCCTTTCTCCCCCTCTAATGATGTTCCTACAATGGGAGGAATGCTGGCCAAGGCAGTGTGAAATCTTAACTGGCTTAATGAAGTGTTCTCTCTTTTCAAATGGAAACTTAGAGAAAAAGCAAGCGGTGAGTACAATCTAAAGGTAATGAATGAGGGCCTCCGCTAACACTTCAGTGACAAAGGACAAAGAATATCAGGAACACAGAATGTCATTTGATTGATGGCCTATGTCTAAAAATACAACCAGATGACTAAGATGCCTTTTGCGAAAACAGCCCCATTTCCAGATGTATTTTCCTCCAGTGATCATGTCACTTGCTGCATTATGAGGAAAGAATGTGAATGTACTAGGGGTGATCCCTGGAGTTGGACAAGCCTCTCGTCCAGGGATGTAAGGCATGCTTTGCTGAGATGGTGCAAAAGTTCCTTACTGGTCCCTGTAACTGAGGATTGCATCAAAATGGACTCCTGTGGAGAAATGCCCTCTCCTCAAACCCCTTTGTTGGATGTCACTATAGTGTAGTAAATAGAGCAGTGGCCCTGTAGTTAAAGGAACTGTGTTCAAATCCTACCTCTGACACTTACTACCTAGGTGACCTTGGGCCTCAGTTTCCTTATCTATAAAAATGAGGGGAGGGTTGAATTAGATGACCTCTGAAGTCACAGCTCTAGACCTATTATAACACATTAATATTATCTGAATATATCTTATATAACATATCTAATACATGTAATCTATCTAATAATACCAAGTATATCATATATTGTATGCAATACATAATATGTATATATGTAATATAAATATATATATATATATATATAATATAGAATTATATTCTAAAGAAGAGTCATAAGGAGATCATCCCCAAAAGTACTGGTTCTCTTCAGATCCACCTATAGTCTGTGAAGAGGAAAGAATTCCTTCACCACAGTTCATCACCCATGACTCTCAGTGGCCAATCCTCTTTGACGTGACCTCCAGTCATGGAGACCACTAAAATGTTGCTATAAGATCTTAACAGAGAGGATTAGAACTCCAGTGATTACCAGTTGTGAAAACATTCCTGTAAGCTACATCATGAATTTCACTATTGGTAATCTAGTATAATTGTCTTTCTGATATGGAGGACTGGATGATCTACAAAATTCCTTTCAACTCTAAAAGCCTACACATCTACATGTAATTATTTTACATCTCTACATTAAGATATTTGTTCCAGACCACCTCAATATTCCCTTGAAATGGCTGCCATTTGGCATTTTTCCTCCATTATACTTTTTATTAGATTAATTAGAAGAACAGAAGATAGAATGTTTGGCTTCAAGTCAGAAAGAACCAAGTTCAAATGCTACCTGACACTTATTAGCTCAGGGTCCCTAAGCAAGTCCTTCATCATTTAAGTGTCTCTGAAACACCTTAAGATTTAGATCTATTAAGTCTCAAGTTGTGATCTGTCTTGCTTAGGCACTGCCAAACTCTTCAAGGATTAAATTAATCAATTTAGGCTTTCTGAAGAAAAAATTAGGTGAGTTCACTCACAAGGTATACTTGATAATGTTTACTTTTCTTCTCATACCTGGTTTGTTAAACATAGGACTGCAGGTAGAGAGCTGAATGATACCTTAGTAATTATCTACCTCAACCCCCTTGTTTTACAGAGGAAGAAACTGAGGCTGGCCAAGATAGAGGAATTAGCTGGTACAAATTCTTTTTTAAAAACTCTTTTTATTTATTTCATTAAGCATTTCCTAATTACATGTAAAACATTTTTTTAATTGGAGCTCCAAATTCTCTCTCTCCCTCCTGCCCCACCCACTTCCTTGATAAAGCAAGCAATTTGATATCGATTATAAATGTAAATATTGGACACATTGCAAAAGAAAACACAAACAAAATAAAACAATAACAATAAAGAGAGTGTAAAAAAGTATGCTTCAATCTTCATTCAGAGTTCATCAGTTCTCTCTCTGGAGGTAGATGCATTTTTTATTATGGGTCCTTTGGAATTGTCTTGGAACATTGTCTTAATGAGAGTAGCTAAGTCTTTCACAGTTGATCATCCTTACAATATTGCTATTACTGTGTACAGTATTCCCCTGGTTCTGCTCACTTCACTTTGTATGAGTTCACACAAGGCTTCCCAAGTTTTTCTGAAACTATTCTGCTCATTATTTCTTATAGCACAATAGTATTCCATCACAATCATATACCACAACCTGCTCAGCCATTTCACAACTGATATGAACCCCCTCGATTTCCAATTCTTTACCACCACAAAAAGAGCTGCTAAAATATTTGCATACAATTAGGTCCTTTCCTCTTTTCTCTGATCTCTTTGGGATGCAGACCTAAATAGTGGTATTTCTGGGTCAAACGGTATTCACCTTTGGACATAGCTGGTGCAAGTACTTACAGATATTAAATAACAGAACCAAAAAGCAACCCCATGTCCTCTGATGCCATACCTAGTGCTGTGTCTACACCATACTACCATGTGTTAAAGAAGTGACCTACATGGAAAGCATGAATTAATACAGTTTCTTCTGCCCTATTCCTTTCTTCTCCTTTATTTTCTGTCCCAAAATCCTTACTTCTCCGTCTTTGAAAGGTCACTCAGGTCTATCATTCTCCCAGCCATGATCTTCACCACCTTGTCCAACAGTCTCTTAATTGGCTTCTCTGATTCTAATCTTCCTCCTCTCATATTTTCCTGTATATCACAACCAGACTAATCTTTCCAAAAACACTCTTTTCATCACCCAGTTCCCCCTTTCCAGGAAGTTACAATGGCTCTCTTTTGAAACTGATCAGATTGGATTCAAACCACTTTCTCACTCATAACTCAGATAATCCACCCAACTCTGGAATAATAGAATCTTGGAGACAGAAGAAATGTTAAAAGTCACCAAGTACATCTCTTATCTGAATCACAGTTCCTCTTTACATTATCATCTTCACCACCACTGGTATAAAACTTTAAAGTGTTTTCTTCCCAAACATAGGCAGTACAAGTATTATAATCCAATTTTATGGATTAGGATTTGAGACTCAAAGAAATAAAGCTATCTGCTTATGTTCTTACTATACTACACCAGTAACAGCCACAACAAGAGGTTACCCTACCCCACTCCCTTTCTCTTAAAGCTTTGCCTATGGTATAGATTAAGAGACCAGAGGTTTGTTAACTCTGGTGACAATTTTTTCTTAAACTGTCTTAAATTTATTTCATTAAAATATTCCTTGCTTTACCAAGTCAGTTTCCAACACCAGAACAAAGGCTACTTCCTGAAACCTCTAGGGAGGTACATGAAAATATCCATGAAATCACTGGAAACTGGGTAGCCTTATAGCCTTGGGAACACAGCCAATTGCCAATTCCCAGAATTCTGCCTATAGAAAGGTGAGATTAAAATTAGGTATGGTCATTCAATCCATCCAAATTCACTTGACTCTAATCTAGTGACAGATTTTTCCATGTTTTTTTTCACAAGGATATTATGCAATGTTTTGCCAAATGCCTTGCTCAAAGTCTAGGTATGCTCTATTTATGGTATTCCTCTGTTCTAGTAACTTTATGTTACTTCTCCTTTACTTGCTCCTGGTGACTGCACTCTGGCTCATTGTGATCACCATACCCTTTCTAAATGGTTACAAACCATCCATTGAATAATGAATTTTAGAATTTTGCCAGGAATTGATGTTTAAAGACTTCACCATTTCCCTCATTTTGAAAAACTGAAACAATATTATTGTGTCCCTAGTCTTATGGTTCTCTCATTCTCCTGGACAGACAGTAACTAATTCACGTAAATTCAGTGAAGCCAGATAGAGAATCACTTAAAAATTCTTCTCGCTTATTTAAGATTTCATTTCCCTATTTGTTCTGTTTAGTTTAGATAGTGTGAAGAACTAGGAAGAGTGGTTGAATTAAAATAAAGAGACCTTATTACGAATCCTTGGTTCCAGGGGACGATAACAGTCATAAATGGCTTGATACGATGAAAAGGACATTGACTATGAAGTCAGTGAACCCATGTTCAAATCCCTCCTCATCACACTCTCTTTGTGATACTAGCTAGTTAGTTAATCCTTCTGGTCCTCAGTATTTCCTTGTCTGTATATAGTGGATTGATTAAAGCACTGTCATCATGACATGCAAAGGAAATGAAATGCCTTGGAGTGATGAGCATGTGTGGATATGTACTGGTTAATCTTGACTAACCATGTGGTTGAGACTTCTCTGATTGCCCCAACTGTTGCTATCTTCAAAAAAGTGTCAGAAAGCTTTAGCCTCCTCTGTGTTCCATTCACATCTGGGACAGTTCAGTGATTCTTTCTCTTAGAGAATACAGGGAGAGACCACGTAGTAAGTCAGAAAGGCCTTCCTTTTTCTTCTCAGGTCATACTGTCCTTGAGAAATGGTCCTTGGAGTTTTTGTTTGTTCTTTTCCACTTTAGGTTCAGGGAATGTAGTGGAATCTGAAAGTCACAATCCATGCTGGGTTTTGCAGCCAGCCTAGCCTCAAGGAGCAAGAAATGATCCTAGGGAATCACCTTTGGGATCATAGCCGAGCAAAAGGACTCATCCAAAAATTGTGCCACACATCTGGATACGAACTGCTATCTAGTAACTGTATTATATTTTGAGCCTACTCTCCCAAAGACCAGAGTGATGTAGGAGAGATGTTAGGTGGTTAAGTAGAACTAGGGTGTTAGTCCCCAGCCACCTGACAATAGGGGGGAGGCTCAAGCTAATGTTAGTAGAGGAAAAAACTTCACAAACCATTCAGGGTACTTGAACCCCTTAAGGATATGAAGCCTGCCTGGCTCTGGTAGTGAAAGTCAGAGCAGTACTATACAAAATCAGTGCTGGGGCTTGAGGAACCCACAGGGAGGAATGCTGGACTTCACATAAATGGAATTAGACTCTGAAGAGCATCTCTTTATAGAGAGTCAACATGGAACATGTCCCTTGCAGAGAAAGTCTCCTCGGCACATAGCTCTCATCTGAATGGCCCAGTCTGAGTCTAGTGTTGGTAATGATAGGAGTATGACTGACTCCAACCCACGAGTGACCTGAAAGTAAAAACTTATCTGAGTCATGCCTTTGACTCAGGCTATTTATCTTCAAAGAGTTAAAATCTGAAAGGACTGTGTGCCTATGCTTTTATTCTGAAGAATAAATTAACATTTTCTGGTTTTGATCTTTCCCTTATTTTAATATTTGAAGCCTTTTGTCATTTAAATGAAGCATATGCAGTTCTTTGGAGAGGCAACATGAGCCAGCAATGTAGAGCTGACCTCAGAGTGAGGAAGACCTGGGTTCTAGTTACATCTTATATACAGACTAGTAGTAGCAGTGTGACATGGACAATGTCCTTGGACAAGTCCATAAGTTGCTTTATGACACACTAGGACTGTAAGTTGCAAAATAGTTATTGATCTGCATTGGTACAGGGAGTTTCTTCTTTGAAATGTTTTTATACCAAAGAAATCACAGTTTTGTACACATGTCAAAAAAGGAATATTTTATTCTCCGATATTAAGCAAATCTAAATAATTGGAGGGGTTTGTTTCAAATATTATGAAATTCAAAAATCTCTAAGTTTGCTGGCTAATATCTAGATTGATATGATGAGATAATGATAAGAGGTAGCACGACATACTAAGTAGCAAATCGGCCAAGAATGGAGAAAGATGTGGTTCAAGACCCATATTTGTTGTGTGACCACACAACCACATGCAAGTGGCAAATCACCACTTGTCAGTATCCTAGATGGTTTTCTAACATTCCAAAATGCAGAATAGGTGCCCATCTGCCTTGGGAGAGACAGTTTCTTCACCAAGGAGTTCCCTATAATCCCTATTTTACACCTAGAGATGCAAGACTGAGGTTTTCATGTAGCTCTTTGTAGAATTATATCACTCTTTGTAGGCCACATTGTCCAAAATTTCAGGAAAACATCTATCATTAAAACTCATAGCTGTTTTAATTCCACATCAGTGACATCACTGGGAATAAGTGAAATGTTCTTCACATATGGGAAACAGTTGCTTATGTAAGTGAATTTATCAATTTTACGGCTCAAAGAAAAACTATAGCTAAAAAACTAAAGGGTTAGCTTTTAGCTATCACAAACACTTCATTTTTCTAAAACAAATTGAATAAGATTTTCAGATGCCAAAGTCCTCTTCCTTCACTAGCAGAAGACTGCTATTTTCTTGAGATATTTGGAAGACATAAACATTCTAAACAGACTAGTAAACCTCAGGGAGATTTCTTCAGCTATTGGCTAATTTTTTCCACTTATAAAATCCAATAGGTTTTGCTTCAATTTAATATTTTGCACTCTGGCAGTGAAGCAGGCAATAGTTAGGATCTAATTCAGTGCTCTCTGGGAATTCTGCAAGAAATCTGAAATTGGAGCTGGGAAAGGGTATAACAGTCACAGTCAAAAGCTGGCTCACTGGTGGAAGCAATTATACTCAGGTATTCAGAGGGGAAGAGGAGAGTAGAGATGGACATAGTGAGAAAAGTACAGAAGGGCCTAGTATATTCTGATAGCAATAACTTGAATATCTGAATATCATCATACACTGTATAATTCCTTTTGTCCAAATAAATTTTGTGATTTTTCAGCAGTATCTAATAAGTCAAATACCTCCTGCTGGTTAATGTATGCAGTCCAACTCCTTTCCTTCCTTCATCCATATAGCATCACAAAAATGAGAGAGATGGAAGAGACTATCACTAAGGTTCCTTCCAGACTTGAATCTTATACCTTTTTCCCAAGAAGTCTCTGATGAAGCCCATTCAGAGGTGCAGTGAGAGCTATGTCAGGACTCTAGCATGAAGGGAAAATGGATACAATTAGAAAATCATAGCTACTTCTTGACCTAGGAATTTGCTGCACCTTCTCACTTTAAAGGGTTCCCTCCAGTGTGCCCTTATCCTAAAAATAAAAATGCACTGGAGTCAGGTTGACAAATGGATCATCTTGTATTTAGTGTTTGTGCCATCTTTTCAATTTATGTAGACTGATTAGTTTTATAAGTTACCTTATATGGCAGCAACTGACTTGTCCTTCTCCCATAGACTTATACTTCAATTTCACAACCCAGTTTGGTGACATGGAAAGAGCGCTAGACTTGAAATCAGAAAATATGGATTTAAGTCCTAGTTTCGCTACTTCACAGCCTAAGAAAATCACTTGAAAATAAAATCACTTAAACATAACTGATTTTGTATTTTTGTTATTCAGTCATGTCAACTCTTCATGACCCCATTTTTTAGAAGAGATACTAGCATCATTTATCATTTCCTTCTCCAGCTCATTTTATAGACGAGGAACTGAGGCAAACAGGGTGAGGTGACTTGCACAGCTAGTTAAGTGTCTGAGGCCAGATTTGAACTCATTAAGATGAGTCTTTCTGATTCCAAGCCCCATGCTCTGGCCACTGTGCCACCTAGCTGCCCGATATTATATAGAGGGTGAATCACAGAATTTGAGAGGACCAAGATGCCTCCGTGGTCATCTATCCCAACCCATACATGAAAAGATTTCCCATTATAACATATTCATGGAGTCTCATGGCTAGGAATTGCCAGAGCCAAGATTCATACCCAAATCTTCTTTATTTCAAGTTCAAAACTCTATCCACTATATTATGTTGCTTCTCCTCTAAACCTCAATTTCCTCATCTCTAACCATCTCAATGATGTCTGTGTGTTTGTGCCATCCTTTCCAGCTTTGGTATTCTATGATTAAGGTTCAAGGATACAAGTTTTTTTTTTCCATTTTGATACTTCCTCCACTCTGTAGAAGCAAAGCTATAAGTATAATTTGGCAAATATAGCTTTACCTAAGGGCACTGATCTCTGGAAATACAATATATGACTAGAATCAAAACAATTGAACTTAGTACTTAGTAATAACAACTAGTTAAAATTAGAAATTATCAGTATTCATTAGTCCCATATTCTGACCTCTCACACATGAATTGATCTCAAGGTTGATTTTAGGGTTCATGGCATGCTACTTGACATTGTATTACAATTGCTAGTTAGGGTTTTGCTGGTATATATATTTTTAAGTTGAGTTCAAATGGATTTGTGGTCTTATTGAGCTGGGAATTCCAACCAACAGTACAGTTCACAACTCATTCATCCTTGCTTATCCTGTATAGCTCACAAGAGTTCTCCACAGAGAGTTACCCACTGTTCAGGAGGGCATCCTTGCTTTCTTCTAACATCATGAGAGTAATAATGGAGCACTCTGGCTATTCTCCATTTTTGCCACACAACCGGACCATCATCTCTTCCTGTCATACAATTCTTTGATTACTTGATTTACTACTATTCTTCTTTGCACCAGATCATTTCCAGTTTTCTTCTGTTTGTAGTACTCCTTCCACATTCACCCTTGAATGCCCTTTGAATAACTTTACTTACTTGAATATCTTGCCAGGCTGTCTTTAAACTGGTTCTCTCTGCTTTATGAGATGATAAAGCACATAACCATCCATCATACTTCTTTGTAAGCGTTTACAGATAAGCTAATATTCTAATCCAGCATTGCCTTTTATGAATTTATATTCTATATCATGAATTGCTATGACCAAAAAAAATCATCACATGATAATCAGACCTCTGGTGATAAGTTTCTACAAACTTAGTTTAGCTAGACTCCCAACAAAAGACCTACAGTCCATCAAATTATCCGTATTGCAAGTCTGTACAGTTTGTGAAGACTGTGTATCTAGGTAGTTATATACACACATATAATATGTATCTATACATATATCTACATGTACACATATATATATATGCATGCATATATGTATAAAATTATGTACACATATATAATATTTTCATCAAGAACCTAGTACCATCCTATTTCATGATATAGAGTAATATATTATACAAAATAAATTCAGACAATTGGCCACAGAGTTCCCGAAGATAGCTAAAAGTAGAAATCTTATTTTCTATGTTAATTCATGCAAAGATGTTGCTCCATTTTATAGGAATGGTTGTGTCAGAAAATAATAACTAATACATGTGGCACGCTTTTCGGTTTTGTTTCACATTCATCTTGATTCTTTGATCTAAAGGTCGGGTTACCCTAGATAGGCATATACTTCAGAAGGTTTACACACACACATACACACATACACACACATGCAAGCACACACACACACACACACACACACACACACTCACAGCACACATACAGGAAGGCTGGTAATCCCATTTCCTTCCACAGACCAACCATGTGACTAAGAGAAAACTTTTCTCTCTTCCATGATTCTAAAAAGAAGAAAAAATAAGCCTGGATTGTTCCACTTCATGGGATTATAGTAGATACCAACAAATAGAGTTGAATTCTATTTTGAAGATCTCCAGAATTTAATTTGCTCTCAGTCTTTGAACTTTCTGAGTTCTAAAGGCTGATTGTTCCCATTAACTTACTTCATAACTTAGACTTTTATGTAGAGGATGTTGTGAAGATGTTAGCAATAGTTACCAAATATGGATTGCCTGAGGATATTTAAGTTTATTTGTAATGGAGGTAAACATTCTGCATTTGAAAGATTTCTATAAAATTCGAGCATTTTTTCTGCCTTAGGCAAAACTTCAGTAAACTGTTTGTGTATCTGCAATCAACGTACTTAAATTATACATAATTTTGTTTCTATATTCTGGGTAATGGATCACAAGAAGCCAAGTATAATTAGTTTCAAAACAGGGAATTTGACATCCACCTTGGGATGTATACCATGTATTTGTTAACACACTAATTGAGACATCAAAAGATATCATGAGATTCTTTAAGTACATATTATTGCTTCTTGCAAATCTCCTGATATTAAAAACCTAAACTAAAATCCACTTTGGGCAGGAGAGAACAGAGAGGACTGACCCATTGATGGTGGATGTAATTATTAATGATTCCTTAAACTTGCTGAAGAGCATTTTCATTGAGTAAACTAGAAGTGTATCTTGAAGATACATGTTGGTTTTTAAAATATTTGTACTACATTAAATAATTAAGTAATGTTCTTAAGAAAACTGACCAGATAAGCTTTATTTATTTAATAATATGTTTAATATTTATAACTATAAAAATGAGTAAGGACTTTGATCTGAATCATTTATGCACATAGCATCTTATAATGAGAAATGGAAACACTTGGTATTGATGTTAGCATTGAGTGAAAACTAAATCCACAGGATTTCTAGTAAAGACAATGTTATGAATTATTCCAAACAAGCCCATTTCCCTCAGAAAACACCTCAATGAAGATTAAAAGGGGTTCCAGAAGAAGTAAAGATTCAATAAAATCAGATAGGAACTCCAGTAAGCTCATCCATCTGGTCCAGGACAGCAGAAAAAGAAGACCAGAAACTTTCAGGTATTCTCATCAGGTGTATGATAGGGAGGCCTGAAGTTGGCATGATCTTCAGTAAATAGAGACTTAGGCTATAAGGATTGTAATCACAGCCTGTTGGAGTTGCAGCTGGGTAAAAGTCAGATCTTAGTAGATGCCTGCTCAAGGAGAGGGATGTGAGGCAGAGGCACTTTTGCAGCATGCACCTTAAGGGCCCCTTGCCCTGAGGAGGTCTAAGATCACAGTGATTTCTGTTAGGGGTATATCAGGAAACAAAGCCAGATGCCAGGAAGGTGAATTGCAAGAAGGAGAAGATGATGGTGGGCAAAGGGTGACTGATGTGCCTCAGGACATTCCCAAGGAATAAGAAAATAGAAGAAAACTCCAAATATGGTTATAAAATACTATGGGTTAAGAGAAGCCTGTAACTTCACAATAAGCTACAGGAAAAGACTAAGAAAAAAAGAATGGTGTGCCCAAAAGTCCTTCAAGGGTAGGTGGAAGAAAAAAAAAGCAAGAGATAAAAAATAAAATTAAGAGTTCTTAGGAAAAAAATTTGGAATGAGGCTACTGCAGAACAGAAAGTAGAAAAACTTACACAGGTAGTGGCCACCGTGGGAAAAAAAACAGTATGAAATAGGGGGCGGAGCCAAGATGGCAGCTGGAAAGCAGGGACTTGCCTAAAGCTCTCCCCCAGGACCCATCAAACACCTATAAAAATGGCTCTGAATAAATTCTAGAACTGCAGAACCCACAAAATAGCAGAGGGAAGCAGGACTCCAGCCCAGGACAGCCTGGATGGTCACTGGGTAAGGTCTATTGCACAGAGCTGGGAGCGGGAGCAGAGCAGAGCCCAGCATGGGCTGCGCCCAGACCAACCAGATGAAGAACCGGGCTGAACAGGCCCTAGTGCCCTGAATCAGTGAGCTGCAGCAGTTACCAGACTTCTCAACCCACAAACAACAAAGACAACAGAGAAGGTTAGTGGGAAAAAACTGCGGGGGCAGAAGTGAAAGGCATTTGCTGTTTGGCCACCTCGCTGGGGTAATGGAGGTGGTGCAGCTACAGAACTATGGCTGCAGTTGCTTCAGGCCCCAGGCCCACCTGGTAGGAGGAATTAAGTGGCGGATCTGAGAGGGAGTGTAGAACCTCCTCAGATCTGAGTTGTGATCTGGGTTGGTGGTTCTGAGGGGAGGAGAAGCACTGGTGTGGCACAGCTTGCTGTGTAGAAAAAGCTCTGAAAACAACAGCGCAGCCCCTCAAGCTTGGGACAAAGTACTCTATACTCTAAAAGCAGTCATACCCCGACGAAAAACTCAAGGGTCAAACAGTTGGCTGGGAACATGGCCAGGCAGTGAAAATGAACTCAGATTCAGACTCAGACTTTGGAATCTTTCTTTGGTGACAAGGAAGACCAAAACATACAGCCAGAAGAAGTCAACAAAGTCAAAGAGCCTATATCAAAAGCCTCCAAGAAAAACATGAACTGGTGTCAGGCCATGAAAGAGCTCAAAAAGGATTTGGAAAAGCATGTTAGAGAAATAGAGGAAAAATTGGGAAGAGAAATGACAGTGATGCAGGAAAACCATGAAAAACAAGCCAATGACTTGTTAAAGGAGACCCAAAAATACTGAAGAAAATAACATGTTAAAAAATAGACTAACCCAAATGGCAAAAGAGCTCCAAAAAGCCAATGAGTAGAAGGATGCATTGAAAGGCAGAATTAGCCAAATGGAAAAGGAGGTCCAAAAGACCACTGAAGAAAATATTACCTTAAAAATTAGATTGGAGCAAGTGGACGCTAGTGACCTTATGAGAAATCAAGATATTATAAAACAGAGCCAAAGGAATGAAAAAATGGAAGAAAATATCAAATATCTCATTGAAAAAAACCACTCACCTGGAAAATAGATCAAGGAGAGATAATTTAAAAATTATTGGACTACCTGAAAGCCACGATCAAAAAAAGAGCCTAGATACCATCTTTCAGGAAATTATCAAGGAGAACTGCCCTGATATTCTAGAGCCACAGGGCAAAATAGAAATTGAAAGAATCCACAGATCACCTCCTGAAAAAGATCCCAAAAAGAAGACGCCTAGGAACATTGTTGCCAAATTCCAGGGCTCCCACATCAAGAAGAAAGTACTGCAAGCAGCCAAAAAGAAACAACTTGAGTATTGTGGAAACACAATCAGGATAACACAAGAACTAGCAGCTTCTACATTAAGAGATTGGAGGGCTTAGAATATGATATTCTGGAGGTCAATGAAGCTAGGATTAAAATCAAGAATTGCCTACCCAGCAAAACTGAGTATCATGTTCCAAGGCAAAATATTGATTTTCAATAAAGTAGAGGATTTTCAAGATTTCTCAGTGAAAAGACCAGAGCTGAATAGAAAATCTGACTTTCAAACACAAGAATCAAGAGAAGCATGAAAAGGTAATCAAGAAAAAGAAGGTGCAAGGGACTTACTAAAGTTGAACGTTTTGTTTACATTCCTACATGGAAAGATGATGTGTATAATTCATGAGACCTCAGTATTAGGGTAGCTGAAGGGAATACATATATATATGTATATATATATATATATGTGTGTGTGTGTGTGTGTGTATGTATATATGTATATGTATACATATACATACATGTATATATGTATACGTATGTATACATATATGTATACATATACATATACATACACATACACATACACATACACATACATATACATATACATATATAGACAGAGGGCACAGGGTAAGTTGAATATGAAGGGATGATATCTAAAAAAATAAAATCAAATTAAGGGATGAGAGAGGAATATATTGAGAGAGGGAAAAAGGGAGAGATAGAATGGGGTAAATTATCTCACATAAACATGGCAAGAAAAAGCAGTTCTGTTGGAAGGGAAGAGGGGGCACATGAGGGAGAATGAGTGAATCTTGCTCTCATTGGATTTGACCTGAGGAGGGAATAACATACACTCTCAATTGGGAATCTTACCCCACAGGAAAGAAGGAGGAAGAGGATAAAAAAGGAAGGACAATAGAAGGGAGGACAGATGGGGGAGGAGGTAATCAAAAGCAAACACTTTCGAAAAGGGACAGGGTCAAGGGAGAAAACTGAACAAAGGGGGATAGGATAGGAAGGAGCAAAATATAGTTAGTTTTTCACAACATGAGTACACATGTGGCCTATGTTGAATTGCTTACCTTCTTAGGGAGGGTGGGTGGGGAGGGAAGAGGGGAGATAATTTGGAACTCAAAGTTTTAAAAGCAGATGCTCAAGAAAAAGGTTTTGCATGCAACTAGAAAATAAGATACACAGGCAATGGGGCACAGAAATCTATCTTGCCCTACAACAAAGTAAGGGAAAAAGGGATGGGCAGGGGGAGTGGGGTGACAGAAGGGATGGCCGACTGAGGAATGGGGCAATCAGAATATATGCCATCTTGGAGTTGGGGGAAGGGTAGAAATGGGGAGAAAATTTGTAATTCAAACTCTTGTGAAAATCAATGCTGAAAACTAAAAATATTTAATAAACAAACAAATAAAGAAGAAAAAAAAGATTTGGAAAAAATAGTATAAAATAGAGTGCGATGGTTACATAAGATAATAAAAACATATTAGATCAAAGTCAAAAAGACTGAAAAAAATAAAGTATGTGTAGTATCTGCAATCCAAATCAATTGACCTGGTGAGTTCTGGTTAAGATAATAATAAAAAGGTCAAAACAGAGAAGAATTCCTCTACATAAACACAGCAAATACATGAAAAGGATCCCAGAAAGAACAATGACAAAGAAAAACAGAGAGAAGTAAATGTAAGCCTCTCCACACAGTCTAGAACTGCAAACAAAGAGGGCCCAAAGCTGAAAGAGGCTGATAGAGAGGTTACCACAGAAAAGCGCCTCCTGGACCAGGCAAATGAATCAGAAATTTGTGGAAGTGGGGAGAAAGGTTGTCCTATAGCAACAACATAAAATCGAAAAAATGAGGCAGAAGTCAGTGGAGGTGGGGGAGAAGAGATGCACCAGGGAAACCAGTTTTAGCTCCTGTGAACAGTAATTTGAGGCTTTAAGTCCGATCCCAGACACTGGTATGCCAGAAAAAACGTGACCCTATATATAGGTCATTGAGTAGACAGACAGAACCTGTCTGGGGAGCCCCAATGGGATACATGATCGACTCAGCACAGATGGAGGCCTAAGGCAATTGTGACGTCCAATATCCCACTGGTACTTTGCAGGACCATAGCAGGGAATGGAAGCAACTTCTAATTGGGGAACATGCAAGGAGGAGACAGAGATATCAGCCAAAGCTGTATCTTGCAGTGTACCATCAGGAGCCAGAGGCAAAAGCTAGGGATTGAGGCAGAAGGTGGGCTAGTACCAGCCACCCATTCAAAGTGGGAACAGCAGCAGCCAGACCACTGAAGGGAAAGGCTCAAATGAGGCCTATCCAACCCATTCAAGAGTACTTGAGGGGACTGGCTTAAATCTCAAATCTGAACCCAAGAATAGAAGATATTAGTAAACAGAAGAAAATGTCCAACACTATGAATAAAAACTATGGGCTAAGAGAAGCACAGAAAAGAATTCAACACAAGAGGCTGGAAGAAATTAGTTAAGGGAGAAATAATCTAATAATCAATAAAATGAGAATTTAGGAGGAAAAATGTTTTAAAAGAGCAAATAGCTTAGATTTGGATGTTAGAAAACCCAACCCAAGTAGTGTACTCAAGTAAAAAAAAAGAAAAAAAGGAATGGCACAAACAAAATTCAATGACAAAAGACAAGTTGCAGCAAAATCAAATGATTCTTTCCCCATTTACTTTTTCAAGGTTAAAATAAAGAGTTGGAGAAAAGGGAGGAAATATTCAGATGGGAAGGATGCTTCCCAGCTTTTGGCAGAGAGGTGATGGAATGCATGTGCAGAAATGGTAAACATTTTCAGATATAATGTGTGAATATTTTTCTTAGCAATTTGCTATAAAGGAAGGCTTTTACAAAGGAAGGGAACTGTAAAAGGAAAGTAGGGAGAGTGACAGTGATGAAAAATAAAAGAATATAAAATAAAAGAAAATACAAGAAAGAAAAGACTATCGATGAAACATTTACAGTTTTTAAAAAAATAAGCAAAAGAGAACAAAGGGATATTCAGAAAGGAGACACATGAATTGGGAATGAAATTAAAAAAAAAAACTTAAAAACTTAAGTTTGAAACTTAAAAAGGCATGAACAACAGTGAACACAGTGACAACAAAAATCATTAAAATGTAAATAAACCTAGGAGTTGAATTTTTAAAAAATCAATACAACAGCTAAACTGTTAGCTAATTTGTTTTAAGAGAGAAGACAATGAATCACCAAAACCAATAATTAAACAGAATTCAAAATAAAGATGCAATGAAATTGTTAGAAACTATCTTGCCCAATTTTATTCCAACAGACCACAAAATAGTCAATAAAATGAATGTAGACTTATGAAAACAATGTTCTAGACCAAGGGTAGGGAACCTGCAGCCTTGAGGCCACAGGTGGCCCTCTAGGTCCTCAAGCACAGCCTGTTGACTGCATCCAAACTTCACAGAACAAATCTCCTTAATAAAAGGATTTGTTCTGTAAAACTTGGACTCAAATTAATCTAAGAAGAAATAGGCAATTTAAATAAACCAATTTCAGAAAAAAGTGAACAATTAATAAATTAACTCGTAAAGGGAAGAAAAAAAATCCACAAGTCTAGATTGATTTAGACATGAATTTTAGCAAATGTTTAAAGAACAATGACTTTTAATATCATATAAATTGTTTGAAAAAAAATCAGTATCCTACCAAATTCCTTACATAAGACAAATATGATCTAGATAAAAAACATAGGAGAAGTAAACCAGAAAAATAAACTTCTTAGAAAATGCTATAATGATAATAATAATAATAATAATATTAGCCAACATTCATATAGAGCTTCCTGTGTGTCTGACACTGTGCTAAATTCTTTACAATTATTATCTTGTTTGATCCTCACAACATCTGTGGGAGGTAGATGCTATTATTTACATTTTACAACTGAGGAAACTGAGGCAGACAGAAGTTAAATTAACTGAATTACCCAGGGTCACACAGTTAGTAAGTGTCTGAGGCCAAATCTGAACTCAGGTCTTCCTGATTCTATGTCTAACACTCAATACATTTCGTAACCTAGTGGCCTCTATTAATATATCTTTTATGAAGAGTTATTATGGAGAATATAAATGATGACTATCTACTATCTCTTTCTTCCATTGGCCAGAGGAGTTCTGGGGGAAAATACCTTTAATTGAAAGAAGAGAAGAAAAGGATGCCTGTCAGTTGGGAAATGTGTAAACACACTATGGTGTGTGCTGTGATGGAATATTACTCTGCTATACTATAAGAAAAGATAAGCTCGATGATCTTAGAAAAACATGGACAGACTTGCATGAAAAAATGAATAACAAAATGAGTAGAACCAAGAAAACACTGTATACAGTAATAGCAATATGGTTTCAAGAACAACTTCAAGTGACCAAGTCATCCTATTATAAATACTCGAAGGTTATATTATATTACATTTATATATTCATATATAATATATAATATTTATGGTATAAATACCCTACAAAGGCCCAGTGAAGGAAGATGCTATTTTTATGCACACACACACACACACACACACACACACATGTAATTATTTGTATCTAATGGTAGCCATCTCTGGGGCAGGAGTGGGGGGAGAGAGGGAAATAAAAAGAAAATTGCATGCTAACTTTGTTGTATATTTAAAAGGAATAACAAGTTATACATAATAGATCTGCAGTTTCAGGTGCAATCATCTTTCTGTCTTTTCTATTTTGTTATGGAAATGCTTGTTTTATTTCTTAAGTTCAGAATAAAAATAAAGAAATAAATGAGATGACAAAAAAAAGAAAGAGGAGGAAGTTACTTTTGCCAATAGGGAAGTTTACCAGTGAAGAAATAAAATGCTAGATTGGAGAGTAGCTGTAGAAAGAGATGAAAATCAGTGCCTCCTCACTTTAAATGTTGCTTCTGTATGGGGATGAGGAAGGTGATCTTCCAAAGACTTCTTCTCTGCTCCCCCAAACCCCAAAGGAATGCTACTGAGTTTGAGTGGAAGACATTTGGGAAACTTGGTAAGAAACCAAGGATTCTAATTTTAAGAATGACTGCAATACATTCACTATGACAAAGTGGAAGTCTCACACTGAAAATGTTTCCATGCCTCCAAAAATCTTTTTTCATTTTCTATTTGTTTTTTCTAATGATAAGTCTGAAAAGCATAGCCTGGTAGCAGTCAGAAGATTTAGGAGTATGAGCAGAGTTGCTTACACAGTGAATCTGACCACAAGTATTTTACTAAATCAGCTACCTTACTAATTTGGTATTAAAATTCTACAACATGGAAAAATGTACATATGTATATATGTATGTATATATATATCATTAAATAGGACCCACACAATAGCAATAAATAACTTTGGGGCGGGGTTAGAAATACAAAATCGTTATTAGACAAGAGTTTTGCTCAACTGTTCATTCAAGAAGTCCAGAGAAAAACATTCCACTGGAAAGTCCTCAGCAGGGACATGATTCCCCTGGGTAAATAGGCCTGGTGATTCTTTTTGACCTCATGACATAAATCCTAACAGACTAAGCCACACTAGAGGTAATGTAATAAAAATTCCTTTAAAGAAATTTGAAGCAAGGATTATCATTGGAAATATATGTCATGGTGACATAATACTTAGATTTGAAAACTGTACTCACTTGTTTAAAATTTTGCTGAATTTTGTCTAAAATAGTAGTTCTACACTATAGCAAAAAAAATGTTATAAAACTGAGTAATCCTTGGTTAGATGTACAGAACAGTATTATAATACTATTGGTTCCTAACAAATAGGGATTGTTTTATTGATTGCATAGGCATCCCTAATGCCTAGCACAGTGCCGAGCACATGGTAGGTGCTTAATAAATGCTTAGTCATTGATTCATTTCATTTCCCTGAACAATGGAAAGAAAATAGCTTTCGTACAAACAGATGCTTATCATATAGAATTAGTATTTCTTTTTTTTTTTGAGGGGAGAAGGCAAGGCAATTGAGGTTAAGTAACTTGCCCAAGAACACACAGCTAGTAAGTGTGTCAAGTATCTGAGGCCGGATTTGAATTCAGGTCCTCCTGACTCCAGGGCCAGTACTCTACTCACTGAGACACCTAGCTGTCCCTAGAATTTGTATTTCTGCATTCCCCACAAAGTGATATGATTATTGAGGGCTTTATACTTAGGCAAAGAGGCACCATTAGTCCATTGGATAACCAGTAAATTCTATAATGAATCCATTGATGCTAACTGAAAAAAGGACATTTAGGGTATTGGAAGATCATTCTCAACAGCCATCAAAGGGTAGAAGAATTAGAGAAAGCTCAGGGAATCTGTAGCAAAGAAGCGTTAAAAAAGAAACAGATTGGCCCCTATCAAATAAATGAGTGTAAGGTACATTGCTCTATCACATTCCTGAAAAGCTTCTAGGCCATCCTGAGGACATCCCAGGCATCCTACTTTGGCCCAAGGTGCCATCTTCCTTAGGTGTATGCCCTTATGTGACTTAAGCATTGGGAGATGATAACTGACATTTATTAAGTGTTTTAAATTTTGCAAATCACCATTTCTATGTATCTATTTGTGTCTATATATATATGTATATGTATGTGTATATATCTATACATATAGGTATGTATATCTATATGCATACAGAGAGATGGAGCATAAAGAGGAGAGAGGAGGAGAGGAGAGAAAAGAGGAGAGGAGAGAAAAGAGGAGAGGAGAGAAAAGAGGAGAGGAGAGAAAAGAGAAGAGAAGAGGAGAGGAGAGGAGAGGAGAGGAGAGGAGAGGAGAGGAGAGGAGAGGAGAGGAGAGGAGAGGAGAGGAGATGAGGGGAGGGGAGTGGAGGGGAGTGGAGAGGAGAGAAGAGGAGACGAGAGGATAGATGCACAGAGAGAGAGAATCTAATCTGAATGTCACAATAACTGTGAGTCAGAGACTATAGCTCTTATTATCCCCAATTTATACACGAAGAAACTGTCAGAGATTTTGTGTGACTTGTTCATGGTCACACAGCTAGGTAAGAGCCAGCACCAGGATTTAAACCCAGATCTTCCCACTTAAATCTAGTAGTCTATTATGCCAAGATCACTATATGCTTAATTCATGTTTAAGTGAAAATTCAGATAACTGTGTTTGTTTTTCTTTCGAGTAATATCACAGTTGTACAGCTTCAAGAAAACAGAAGGATGGTTGTCTTAATCTATCTTTGCTTTCTTTATGTTGCTTACATTTTCTAATTTTCTGAAGACCAGTATTTTTCATGGCAAAAGTTTTGTATGGTGGTTTTCTCTTCTTTTTCCTACCTCCCTTTCTAACTCTGCTTTTTCCCCATGCAAGTATGTGCACACGCGCGCGCGTGCGCGCACACACACACACACACACAAATACTTTACATTGCAGTTCAGGGGGCTGTTTTGAAATGCTTTCATAAACCAGTAATGCTATGGTTAAGGTTACATGGTCCAGCAGCTTTGCAATTGGCAACATTATCTGGGGTTTTTTGTGCTTTTCTTCCTCTTGCCTTATCACCGTTTCCCTTTTCACAGTTCACACTTTATACAAACTATGGCATTTGTAGCAATGTTCTAATGACAAAAGCAAGTACTGAATGTTTTGCTTTATTCGTTTCCTTAGATGTTGAAACTGACAGCTTAACACTTCTATTACGTTTTATCTGTGAGTCATTGCCCTTGCCAACACTCAAGATAAGAAAGGATCACTCATGCCAGAAGAAAGAAAGGCAGACTAGACTGGGAAGGGCAACAGAGGCTGTATTAATGAAATTCTGTTTTGAAAATGAATGTGATATGTCACTCATGAAGCCAAAGATATAAGTGAGAAATGTCTTAGTTATCTGGGTTACTTCTATTGAAAATTAATATTTAACTTCTAGTTAACCATTGGAATGCTCAAAAAGATTCTGTGTAGATTGTGGAAATTGTCAAAGCACTCCTTCAATCCAATTGAATATATACATTTAGTAAGTGCCTACTGTCACTATGTCTGCCGTCACCCCTGTCTCACATGAAGAAGTGACCCTTGCACTTACCAAGGCAAACCCCTCTACATGCCCAAGTAATTCTATTCCATCCTGTATTCTCCAGCAGCTCATCCCCTCTATCATCCTCACTCTTTCACATACCTTCAATCTCTCCTTTTCTGCTGTTTCCTTACTGCCTACAAGTACTCCCATATTTCCTATGTCCTCAAAAATCCTCACTTGATCTGCCCATCCCTGCTACTTATCCTCCTGTATCTCTCCTCCCTTACATGCCTAAATTACCTGTGAAAGCCATCTAAAATTGATTCCTCTATTTCCTTTCCTTTTACTCTCTTCTGAACTCTGTGTAATCTGGCTTGTGACCTCATTGTTCAATTGAAACTACCCTTTCCAAGGTTACTAGTGATCTCTTAACTGCCAACTCTAATGGCCTCTTCTCAATCCCCAGCCTTATTCATCTTTCTGAAGCATTTGACCCAATAGATCATCTTAACACCCTCTTCTCTCTAGGTTTTTACATACTACTCTCTGTTGGTTTCCCTTCTATCTATATGGATGTTTCCTTTCAGTCTCCTTTACTAGATCTTCATCCAGATTATGCTCAGTAACAATGCCTCCATGGCTCTATCCTGGGCTCTCTTTTTTATCTCTCTATATTCCCTTTCTTCTTCATCTCATCACCTCCCATGTATTCAGTTATCATCTCCACATAGGTGTTTCTCTGATTTATTTATCCATCCCTAATCTATATCATGACCTGGCATCTCTAATTACCTACTGATATCTGGAGCTAATTGTCTTATAGATATCTTAAACTCAACAGATCCAAAATGGAAATTGTTGTCTTTCTGCCCAAACTCTCCCTTCTTCCTTATGTCCCTATTACTGTCAAGGATACCAAAATCCTCCATGTCACCCATGTTTGAAACCTAGATGTGATCCTCAGCTCTTTATTCACACTCACCACACATATACAATCTGTGGCAAGTGCTGTCATTTTGATTTTCTCATCTCTCATATATGTCCCTTTTTCTCCACTCATATAGTCACCAGCCTTCTGCAGGTTTTTACTATTTCACTATTATAATTGATTTCTGGTTGTTCTCCCTGCCCCAAATTTCTCCCCTCTCCAGTCAGTTTTCCATTCAGTTGCCAGAATGATCATCTTAAGGTGCAGGTCTGACTACACCATTCCCCTATTCAATAAATTCCCGTGGTTCCCAATTGCTTCCAAGATCAAATGTAAATTTCTCTGGCATTCAAAACCCATTATAACCTGCCCCCTATTTCTTTTCCAGTATTATATTTTTTTATGATTCACTATTTCCTTTATTTGTACAAAACAGTGAATAATCATACCCTGGCTAGGAAAAAATGGTGGTTTAGGGTTTAAACAAGTCCTTCTGTACTGAAGCATCTATTTCAAAGGCTTGGGACTAGCAGCTTTATCCCCAGCATCTTTGGGTTTGGACTCGGCAGCCTTAGGGTCAGTAGGCTTAGCAGCCTTGGAATCACTGGGCTTTGTGGCCTTAGAATCAGACTTGGCTACCTTGGGACTGGACTTGGAGGCCTTAGCGTCAGATTTGGTGGCCTTGGGGCCAGATTTGGTAGCCTTGGGATCAGACTTACTGACCTTGGCGGCAGACTTGGTGGCCTTGGGGTCAGTGAGAGAGAGAGAGCCTTTTCCAGTACTCTTAGATCATACTCCCCTCTTTACTATTGACTAAAGAGCAACAGTATCTCTCCTGACTCTGTCTTTTCACTTGCTGTCCCCCATGGCTAGAATGCTTTCCTTTCTCCAAATTCTGGCTTCTTTGTTTCTTTTCAAATCTCACCTTCTCCAAAAAGCCTTTCTCAGTCACCATTAATGGTAGTGTCTTCCCTCTACTTATTGTTTTCAGTTTATTATCTATCTTGTTTGTATATAGCTGCATTTATATTATCTTCCATATTAGACTGTGTGCTGTTTTAGAGCAGCGGTTGATTTTGCCTTTCTTTGTATCCTCAGTGCTTATTATGTCTGGCACATAGTAGGAGTTTAATAAATGCTGGTTGAGTTGACTTGACATCATTTCCTGAATGCCAGGCACTGGGCTAGTAGGTAACAATATAAAGACAAAAACAAAACTGCCCCTGCCCTTCAAAGAGTTTGCATTTGACTGAACATATTGCTTAATTTCAACCCATATATTAAAGTATATTCGGTTTAAAAATATGTCTATATGTATATCTATTATAGTAAATTGAGAAATTTGATGAGTTCACTTACCTTGGCAGCATACTTTTCAGCGATTCCCACATAGATGATCAGATAGATGCACAAATTGCCAGAACTAGCTCAGTGTTTAGAAGGCTCCAAAGGAAAGTGTGTGAGAGAAGAGACATTAGGCTGCCTACCAAACTGAAGGTCCACAGAGTCATTGAGCTGACCTCACTGTTGTATGCCTGTGAAGCCTGGACAGTGTACCAGAGCCATGCCAGAAAACGGAACTGCTTCCATTTGAATTGTCTTAGGAAGAGTCTTAGGTTCACCTGACAAGATAAGGTATCAGACACTGAGGTCCTTTTTTGAGCTGAACTGCCAAGCATTCAAACTCTACAGCAGAGAGTGTAACTTCAATGGGCTGGCCACGTTTTTCAAACGCCAAAAATATGTTTGCTTAAAAGACTTATGGAGAACTCACATGAGGCAAGTGCTCACACAGAGGTCAGAAGAGATACAAGGATCCTCTCAAGGTCTCTCTGAAGAACTTTGGAATTGATTGTGAGATGTGGGAGACACTGGAACAGGATGGTTCAGCATGGTGTGCCCACATTACGGAAGGTGCTATAAGAGCAACGCAGAATTATAGTAGTTCAAAACAAAAGTGAGATGCACACATTTAGATGTCTCCACTCCAAATATTCATATGGACTATTTGTGCCTGACCTGTGGTAGAGCCTTCTGAGCTCATATTGGTCTGATTAGCCCAGTCAGATACACCGTACATTGACCCGACATCGTGATGTTATTTTGGTCCTCTTCAAGCATGAAGGATAACAGCCAACTAACCAACTATGGCTGATTGGGAGGAGGTAAGAGAGAAATATACTCCCCACCCAACAGCTATCCTCTGAAAGAGGCACAAGGGGGATAACAAAAAGTAATCCCCTCCTCAAGAACTAGGTTCTTCTTCTGTTTGTGGCCCTCCTCTAGACTGTCAACAGTCATACTCCAAAGAGTTCTCCTACTCTTTGGCTATGTCTTAGACCTGGTAAGCTTGTTTTTTATAGGACACAATGGGTGTGGCTCATCTTTGACCAATCAATAGCAAGGTGTTCCTTTAATTTCACCAAAGAGAATTTCTTCAAACCTCCTAAAGAGGTTGTAAAGCAAAGCCCTTTGTCTCTGTGACCTAACCCTTGGCAGAGTTTGGAGGAAATAAATGGATTATAGGTATCCTGACCAACTTCCAACTATGCGTACATGAAATTCACCTAAAAGGAAATATCTCAGGACTAGAAATAGCCACAAGCACACTTACCTTCCATGGATGTAACTATCATTTCTACACACATGAGTTCCAGATCTATACATCTAGCCCAATTCTTGTTGCTACACTATAACCACACATCTCTAAATGCTTCTTGGACATAGCAATCTGGATGCCTCATACACACCTTAAATTCAACATGCTAAAAACAATCTCAATGAGTTGGCATTGAGATGTGGCAGCCAAAAAATCTGACAGATCTTGGGCTGTATTAAGAGGACTATAGCTTCCAGACACAGCCTCAATGTACTGCTCTCATCAGACTAAATCTGGAATACTTTGTTCAGTTTTGAGCACCAAGGCTTAAAGAAGATGTTGCACTGTCCAAAGGAGAGAAAAGAGGATGCACCCATGAAGGGCCTTGAATCTGTGACATGTGAGGATCATTGAGAAGAATAGGGCATGTTTCTCCTAGAGAAAACTCAAGAGGGACATGAGAGCTATCTTCAAGGATCTAAATGGCTTCCATAAGGGAGAGACATTAGACTTATTCTGTTTGCCCCTAGAGTAGAGCACGTAGAAATCGCAGAGATGCAAGTTTAGGCCTGATGCTAGAACAAACTTCCTAACAATTAGAACTGTCCAAAAAGGAAATGAACTCTCTCAAGAAGTGATTGGTTTTCCCTCCTTGGAGGTCCAAGAAGAGGCTGAATGACCATTTGATGGGAATTTTATATTGAAGATTGATTCCATTTTTGTATGGGTTGGAAAAGATGGACAGCTGAGGTTACTTTCCAACTTTCAAATTCTCTGATTCTGTGGTTCTGTGGTTAGATAATATCAATAAAGCAGGTCAAGCTAATTCCCATAGTGTCCAAGCATTACAGAAGGAAATTTCCAAAGGCAGCATATAATTACTGGTCCCTGACCCCTTTTCTCCATACAAATCTAGCAGTTCAAAGGATGAAGGGCACTGAACAAATGCCCTGTTTCCTTTTGGGGTATGTTGGAGTACTGAAAGTATGCCATCTTAACCCATAACAATAGTTGAGCTCACATCTGCTAACATCTATAATTGATTGTGAATAGGGGACTTTGGTAACTATAGCAAACAACATAGTTTAAATATAAGGCTTCCATTAAGTTCCTATCAGAGGATTAAAACTCTTCTCTACCACTCCAAGAATGAGCCATCATGCACTCCAGGGGGCCCTCTCTCCCCAATGTCAGCATTCATTACAGCTCTCTGAATGCTCTCCACCTCCCACCAACTTTGGACGCTATCCCTTGTCCCTCTCCAGGTTTCTTTGGATCTTTCTTCAACCAGAAATGCTAATATATCTATTTAAAATTTCCAATTATATGTAATTTTTCACAATTTTCTTTTAAAATTTGGGGTTCCAAACTATCTCCTTCCCTCCTACCCTTCCTCCTTTCCTGAGAAGGCAAGTAATTTGATACTGATTATACATATGAAGTCATATAAAGTATTTCCACATGAGCCACATTGCAAAAGAAAGCATAAACAAAAGAAAACAATAAAAGATAAGGAAAGTAAAAAGAAGTATGTTTCAATCTGCATTCAGAGTTTATCAGTTCTCTCTCTGGAGGTGGAGAGCACTTTTAATCATGTGTCCTTTGGAATTGTCTTGGATCATTGTCTTTATCAGAGTACCTAAGTCTTTAACAGTTGACCATCCTTATAATATTGCTGTTACTATGTACAATATTTTCTTGATTCTACTCACTTCACTTTGCATCAGTTCATGTAAGTCTTCTTAAGTTTTCTCAAATCGTTCTGTTCATTATTTCTTATAGCACAATAGTATCCAATCATAATCATATGACAAAACTTTCTCAGCCATTCCCCAATTGATGGGGATCCCCTTGATTTCCAATTCTTTGACACCATAAAAAGAACTGCTAGAACTAGTTTTCTACAAATAGGTCCTCTCCCCTTTTCTTTGATATCTTTGGGATACAGATCCAGTAGTGATATTGCTGGGTCAAAGGGTATGTACAGTTTTATAGCCCTCTGGACATAGTTCCAAATTGTTCTCCAGCAAGCTTGGACTAGTTCACAACTCCATCAACACTGCATTAATGTCCTGATTTTTCCATGTCCCCTCCAGCATTTGTCATTTTCCTTTTCTGTCATGATAGCCAATCTGAGAGGTGCCCGGGGAGTACTGACTTCATATGCTGGGCTTTTTACAGCTCAGGTGACCAGGAAAGCATGTCAGTAGCCAAAGAGCCAGTCTCCCTGAAGCCACAAAGGCATAAAAGATTGTTTCTGTACCCATTTTAGAAGCTAGACAAACCTATATTAAACAAAAGTTGTTCCTACCACATTCAACCCCTTCATGGCAAGGTCCTAAAAACCTATATGTGAGCTTCCATCACTTAATGGCCTTAAGGTCATTACAAAGTAATTCTGACCTCAGGGATATGTCTGTCTGACATAGACTATGCTGAAGGAGGAGCTTAGAGCAAATAACACGAAAAAATAGAGAATGGTAACGATCTAACAACATCATAAATAAAAGCAATATATTTCATGCACACTTCACAGTAGATATCATGACAAAAGAAGATAACAATGATGAGAAAAGCAGCAGGGCCGTTGTGCAAATGCTACCACCTCAGGTACAATAACCAATCCCTATTTTGCTTTGGGGTTATCTGGAGAAGGGCAGAGAAGAGGTCATAGCCCTCACGCACATGATCTATTCCAGCGTTTTAGTTGAAACCAAGAATCCACCCCATACTATCATTTATGTGGGCCTCCATCGACCTGACAAAGCCTCTTTCTCCCTACAATCACCATTTGAACATGACACAAAGTTTTTGCCCCTTTAGAGACCTTTGCTTCCTTTTTCTCCTGAGACACCTTTCTTCTATTGAGCAAAAGACCAAGGTAATCAATTTGCCAGTTGTGATGCCAATGAGTGATTAAAGATCCCCCCCACCCCCATTCAATAGGCCTCAGGTGGGGCTAGTTAAGGGAGGCTTGATTAGAGTCAGGTCTATACCCTTTACTTACTAAGTGTTAAGCCCCAAGGTCTGCACCCTTTCGCTGATTGGGCGTGAGGCCTTTGGGCCCTAAGAAGAGTGTATATACCCAGAAGGTAGCCATTAAGGTCAGAATTCAGCCCAAGGAGAAGTAAGAACTCTGAGACAACAGAGCTGAGAATCTGCAGACTAGTGAGCTACAGAACTCAGAGAGCTCTGGAGAGAAGAGAGAGAGCTGCAGAGAGAGTGTAGAGTAGAGAGTAGAGACCAGAGAGCTGTGGAGACCAGAGAACTGAGGGGGAGAGAATGCAGGTAAGCAGACAGAAGGGATTCATGAGTATCTATGGGAAGGCCCCAGTGGGGCCTTGTTGTTACATTGAGGTGGCCTTACAGCCTTTGGGATGCAACTGTTGCTCTGTTGGGTTGGAGCTATTGGTTTTGGGATTTAATCTTCTGGTATCTAAATAAATATTATACTTCTCTTGCCTCCTACCTAGAGAATCTCTTATACTTTGAGATTCCAAACTATATAGGCATGTTCATGGTCATCTTCAAGGTCATGAATCTCGCCTTACTGATATACCAGTCAAAAAGGCAGGTGGGAAACCATGTAGTATCATCCCGTATTTATCTTTCAAAGAGACTCCAAATGGCACAATAAGCACTTTTTTAACAAAAAAATCATTTGCTTGATTGTAAATTAAACTGATCATGCTATATCCCTTGTTCAATGAAACATGAGATCACAGAAGAGGGAACATTCAATAGAGGATGTAGGATGTTGCTGATATCTGATATGTTCCACAAACAACTGTATGGAATGAGAGCCATCAGAAAAGCTCCTCCATTGGTCCTGTAAACAAAGGGAAATGCCTTTAACTGCTTGTTCTTGTTCTCTTCAGGTGCCAGACCACTAAGCCAGACCTAGAGTCACTATTCAAGCTCTCTCATACATGTTACTTACAGGTCAGTCCATAGGGATGAATTACTAGGATCCCCATCAAGCAAGGCATTTCCTTTTAATAGATTAATGGTTTTTTAGGTCCAATTGCAAATGTTTCTCACCTAGTAGGAAAAATGGCATTCTCTAAGAGCCACATTACTATAGGCAGGGGTTTATTGGCTAGTAGGGAAGGCAAGGCAACAAGGCTGGGACTTGAGGTCTCAGATCTCAGTAAAACAGCAACTTCTTCATGAAGGGCACTTGGCCCCACTATTGTCTTGAAAGGGGACCATCTTTCCTACCATTACTCTGCAAGCTTCTTGGGCCCTCAAGTCCTATTTTAGCCATAAGCACAAATCCTCTTCATTATGTTTTCTCCCCCAGTTAGTAAATGGAGACCAGGACATTTATGTGGGGAACATGGATTCTCCATAATGATTCCATAAGCTTTCCAATTTACTCCTTTGACTTCAGTAGAATAATGTTAGTAGCTTATTAGGGACAATATTTACATCATCTGGATTCTCTCCATCCACTATATTCTCCCAAACTTGTCTGAGCGGGCTGAATCCTAGGTTTTTTTAGGGTTCATCTCACTTCTTTTATCTCTCATATGAACCACTATCTAAACTAGGGCCTTGGTCACCATAGCCTCATCTGGCTGGTCAACATTTTCTCATGAGTGCCATAGTAGTAGTTGTCAATGTCCTTAGGAAGTAGGGGACTCTCTCAGGTTGCTGCCCACCAATCTAGCAGTAGGAGGGAAAGTTCAAGATGGTTAAGACATCCTTAACTCCTCCCCAGGTGAGAACAAACTGTTCCTCACTAGTCTTAGCTACAGGAAAAGAGAAAGGTATTAATAAAATTGATAACCCCCTGCTATTCACTAAGGCCTCAGCTACCTGGCCCACAACATCAATGAGGTCAGGAAGGGATACAACAATCAGTCTAACAAATATATTTAGCTCCTTGTAATCCACTGTGAACTGCCAGGTACCATTAGCCTTCTTCACTCACTTAAGGAGGGTTAGCAGAGCTTAGTACTGCAGCCATCTTGCCATCATTAAGGAGGAAATAGTTTGATGGGATAGCCAAGGCACTTCTAACTGTTTCTAATTGGTCCTGATCACAATAGCCAGCACAGAGGTTGCTATTAAGTGCCCATACTCATTCTCAAGAGCTTATGCTGCTCATGCCCAATCTACATTTACTCTGATTAGCACTGATTATTGAAATTGTAATCCAGACAGAGGGGTCTTTCATTCAGCTCCACCTGACTAAAAGTTTCCCTTCCTTTGGTAGTTTGTTCCTCCAAATCCCCAATAGAAACTGGGGTGCCCCTATGGATCCATCGAGGGTTGATTGGTATAACAATATCCAGAAGGAGATATGTGCGTGTGTTTATACATACATATACATACATATTTACATATATATGCATAGGTATGTATGTATATGTCCTTCTGGATATATATGTGTGTGTATCCTTTCGGATATATGATGTATATATGTATACACACATGCACATACACACAGATCTGGTCAGGCCATCATGATTCCCTTCTATGGCCTGAGTTCCTTTCATGGGGCTACAATTAGGATAAATTGAGCCTTGGTGGAAAGTCATCCTTTTCCCCAGGGCAAGAATTCTTGTAACCTGGGTTCTGTGAATATATATGTTTATATATACACACATGTATGTATACATATATGTGTGTATATGTACGTATTGTATGTTATCAATATATATTGATAACTATACTTTGTTATAATTGATTTCCTTTGTAATCCTATGTATTTTATCTTAGGCCTTTAAAACATTCTGAACTCCCCATGGGCTACACTAGACTGCCAAGTAAATTTATATAATAATAAATAATTATATGCATGTTTGTTGTAAGGGGTCTATGGCACAAAAAAGTTAACAATCCCTGCCCTAGAGACGCTCATCTCATAAGTCTTCAGTGGCTTAGGACTGCATAGTGGGATCAGGGCTTTCTGGGATGCTCTAGGCCAAACTTAGGAGGGGCAGCAGGGCCCTTAATACTCTCTACTTTTCTATTCCCCCCCACCCCCCACAGAGAAAGCCTCAACAGGAGCCAAAAGCTAAGCTTTTTAAAGTATTTTACCCAGGCCTCCAGGGTGTGTCATGCAAAGTCAAAATGCCAGAGTGTGGGAGGCCAGGTTCCCCTAAGACTGAATCTAGTCCAAGCCGGAACATGGGGTCCAGAGAAGATAGAAGGCTTGGTGGAGAGGGAGACGCTGCAGTGGACCATTCCCTGTGAGCCCAGCACCAGTTTACTGTTACACGTTACTTTATTGTTACATAGAATACATTTACTGTGTGAAAACTAACCTCGAATTTTCTCTAAGTTGGAAATGGTTGGTAAAAAGCAGAACTGATTTCGGAATACATCTCTCTCTCAAACTTACTGGGCAAAGTTTGGTACATTTTGTTTTTGTTTTTTTTTTTTTAACTAACTCACTTTAGTCGATTCTACAGAGTGTCCCGTCTCCTCGTTCTTTTGGGTAGCGTGACATTCCACGGACTAAGGAATAGAAGCAATTCCCCGATCAAACTGGGGACTAGTCCAGGAGGCTAGCAAGCATCGCTTGGAATTTCCTACAATCTCAGCTCCACTTTATCCTTTGTCCCCTCCCTTTCAGCCTTGTTTTTGTCACGTGGGGGCTCTCTCTGGCCAATAGGAAGAGGCGCCTTGGTTCCTTTGGCTCCCCATCTTAGCTGCTCAGGTTTCTCACGTTGCTGTGGTGTAGGGAGGGGGAAAAAGTTTTCTGGGGGAGGGAGAGAGCTTTGGAGCGCGTAGAAGCTCGGAGTGCAACTTTGTAGCCCTCCTTCGGAGGCTCCGTCTTCTCTTTCGTGCCTGTAGTCCAGCGGCATGAACGGAGTTCGTTGTTTGGAATAAAAGAAGAAAGTGTGAGTGAGTAGGGTGCGTGTGTGTGGGCTCTCGCGGGCGCAGGAGTTATTGCTGAGTCCGTGGCGTGAGAGTAAGTGTGTGTGTGTGTGTGTGTGTGTGTGTGTGTGTGTGTGTGTGTTTGTGTGTGTGTGTACTAGTGTGACTGTGGGACAGGGACTGCTGAAGCTCCGGGCCAAGCGGCACAGGGAGCCCCTGCGATGGGCCACTCGAGGCTCCGCGCCGCCGCCGCGCTGGGAATGGGGCTGCTGCTCCCCACTCTGTTGGGCTTTGTGGGTTCGGCCGCGGGGCAGAGCAGCAGCAAGAAAGGTGGTGGGCACCCACCCGCTGGTGCCTCCACCTCCCCGCGGTGTCCTGCTCCCTGCCGATGTCTACGGGACCTGCTGGACTGCAGCCGCAAGAGACTGACCGGGCTCCCAGAGCCTCTCCCGCCCTGGGTAGTGCAGCTGTAAGTACTCATTCTTCCGGGACTCGTCCCTCATCCCTTACCCTGGAATGCGGCTCCAGCCCAGGTCCTCGCTGGGACAGTGCCCGGGAAGGCGCCTAGGTCTGGGCTCAGTTTCCATCCGCCGCCACTGGCTGTCTGCTGGATGCTTTTACTGGTGCCCTCTGGCTGGGAGGTGCTGCGGTTGGGGAAGGAACCCCTTCTCTTGGGCTCCTAATACTAATCCTCGAACTAGATACTCAGCCAAGAGGGACTGGGTCCAGAGGCAACCTGCCGCCTCCCCAGAGTTGCTGTTTGATCCCAGGTTGGGATCTTGTGGCTAAAGTTGAATTTCTGACTAATATCGCGCCCTTCCTGGCCTCCCCATTTGCCCAAGTGGGCTCCACGTTGCAGTTGGCAATTTGCGCAGGCACTACGTGATCCTTTCTTAATAGCCTTAGTGCAACAAAGGGATCTGTTTGTTCTTTGCCCCCTGTTTACCGTGCTGTTCCTTCGGAATTCTACATAAGGAGGCCTTTCGGCTTCTCTCCTTTCCTATGGGTATTAGTTCCTGGTTCGTTCACGTACGGGGTGGTGAAAAATGGGATGAAATTACGCGGGGCCTGTTGCTTAAGTAGGTGAATTGCTCTCCTTAGCAAGGAGTGTTTGGAGGAGACCGTGGGTTTAAAAAAAGAGGGGGGGGCAAAAGCAATGCGAACTGATCTACAACTTAGGGATTTGACATGTGAAGATAGCATGCCTAATACTATTCCACATGAGGTGCAGAAAAAGATAGAAAATGTTAGTTATTTGCACATCTCTCCCAATTCTTCCCTCCGAGTTTTTGGGAATTTAGGGACCTACTTTTTTTTAATGGCACATTATATTTTAAAGTAGTTTTCCACGCTAAAAGGAAAAAAAAGTACTTTGTAGGATTGAAATTAGGCCTACTAGAGCCTTGTGTGGTTATCCAGAAAGAAATTAGCTTTAGGTTAGATAACTTAAAATATCCTTTTAATTTTAAGAAATTACAATAAAGTACCACACTTTTGTCGGTCCTATTTGTTCCATAGTCTTCTGGCAACTAAAAATCTAGTCTGGTAGTTTAAAAAACAACAACTTATTTTAAAGATAACGCATTGTGTTTATCAAAATCTTAGTCAATAGAGATTTGGTGTCCATTGGTATAACTATAAGAAAAAAAAATATTAGAAACCTTAGTGGAAATCTGGGCTTTTGGAAAGGTAACGCTGGAGGCCTGGATTTATTTTTCATCGTTGTCATCAAGATGACTAGACTAGCAGTTTTATTAATTTTAATTCAGTCTTGCCATGTGCAAGGTGCTTTCCTAGGCAGTGGCCATCAAAGACAAAAATGAAGACAGCACCTGCCCTCCAGGAGCGTTCATTTTATTGTTGGAGAACAAGAGATAAGGTCTTTAAAAACAGGAAGACTTCCAATTAGCTGTGGCTAATTCTGTTCATTTGCCTCATCTGGAGGTCATGCTGCCGCCTTCATGAAAAGTGAATGGCTCTATTGACCGACATATGGAACTGAACATTGAAATGGCTGGAGGTGGGCACCAATGAATAATCCAGGCCTGAGAAAAAGAAAATGAACTTTTCTTTTTCACAGGTAGGATGGAAATGCTTTTCTCACCCTCTGAATCTAATTAACATTGAAGAATTTCTTATAGCCCAACTTAATTGAAGCTTCTAGATATAATCCACTTTTTTTTCCTGGGGGAGGGTGGGAGGTGGGGAGGGGAAGGGTAAGTGTAGAAAATCTTTAAAAAGCAGCTGTGTCCCTTGGTTGTAAGTTGTTAAACCAAAGGGGGTTCAATAACAATTTAAGGATTGTCTTAAAAGTGCCCTGACCTAATTAGGATTTTGTTTTGCAGATAATTTGGTGGTGCACTAAAAACAAATTGCAATTTATTTGGTTAGTGCAGTCTTTAATTACATTTCCGGCCTGTAGTAAATTGTCTTTCTTCAAGTTCACATTCCTGAAACTTATGTGAAAATAAGTCCCACTTGTATAAATAAGCGCAGGGTCTGTTGTCAGAAACCCCGCTGTGATCACTCATTGGCCAGCTGTGTCATTCTTGTACTTCTGTGACTTTTAACCATCTTTGTAGGTGTCACCAACCGTGTGGTCCAAATTCTTTCATGTAAATGCTTCTTTTGTTTGTGGAGAAAGCTTTAGGGGGCCCCTCTCTGCACTTTATAAAGGAAGGGAGTGGGACAACATGTGGAATTGGGTGTTGCAAAACCTAGGCTATTTTCTCATTTGAAAATCTTTGTCAGGGTGTGGGGGAAGACACCTACTGCTTATATTTTGCATAATTAGAAAAGCTTGGAGGGGGTATATGGAGATAAATGTTTTGCTTCTAAGTCTGAGAGTAAGCAAAGAATTTCGTACTGTTTCTCTGTGTCTTATACTTGGTGTGAACAAATTAACACCTTTTTCCCTTAAGGGAAAGAAGTAGTGAAAGTTTGTCTCTTCTGGGTTTTTTTTTTTTTTAGGAGACTTACAAAATAACTTTGATAGTTGCCTTTTGTTTAGAAAGTTAGTGTTTAGTGAATTTGCAGTTGTTTGTACCTGCTGACATTTTTTTTTTAAAGCTGCTCAATAGTAGTTTTGACCTGTGATTAGTATTACTTAGAAGCATCCTATGGAAAGTGAGGGAGCAGTTGAAAGGAGACTCTACACAAGAGTATTCTACTTAGCCTAACTAACAGAAAGTAAAATTAATATTTGAATGAAAGTGGTTCTTTGGGAATTAAAAACTGATAAATATTTGGGAAAACTTTGTTTACAACTGCCTTTAAAGTTGGACTTGAGCTTACTTCTGGAGTATGTGCTTACAAAGGGCTCTGAATCTTGTTAGAATGAAAGTTTCATAGCCAGGAGGGGGAAAAGTTGTACTCTTGCCAATCTCAAGTATTATTAAATTCTCCCTGGAATTTTAGAATTATTTACCTTATCACCTAGGAATTTTTGAGGCTGAAGTGAATGTCCATAAGGTAGTCTCTGCTAATGTTACATCTTCTTTCTTGGCCTCTTTCTACATCCTTTCAGTCTTTACCAGGATTGTCAGGGGGAAAATGGCCTTTATGGTTTTCACAGCTGTTTTTCTGTATTTTCCAGACTAAAACTTGAACATAGCAGGCTGATTTATGAGTCACTTTGGATCACTGTCTTAAAACAGCTACAGCCTGGTTTTTTGTTTTTTAGCCTTACAGATTTCTGCTGAATTAGCAGCTCTACAGGCCCCAGTGGGATTGATTAAGAAGCTGTTGCTGGATTTGCATTTTAAAATTTGACTTGGGAGTCAGGTTTCTGAATGCTAAAAGGAAGAAAAGTCTAGCTCTAACAAAATGTTGCAAATGAAATATTTTCGTCTTGTTCACTTTCTTATAAAGTGTGGGGAGAGGGAGACTCCTGAAGAGGCTCTTCTCTGAGAGGTCTTAATTTCAAATATTTTGCTCTTCAAGATTTTTGTAAATATTTAAACGCTCTTTCCACCTGTTGTTCTCCCCCCCTCACTTCCCCCTTACAAACACACACACACACACACACACACACACACACACCCCTCTCTTCAACTTTATCACATCTCTTGTGTATTAAAGAAAAAAAGTAGACATAAAGATGAAGTCTTTTTTTTGCCTTTTTGAGAGGGAATTGAAAGATTAAAAAAATATAGAAATTTTGTATCTTAAAACTGTTTTTGAGTATACCCTACATATAGTATGAACTTACATCTAGAAGAATGTGGCATATTAGTTATGAAATAAGAGTTTCTTAATCTAAGCTATAAGAAAGCTAAATTTAGCTACTTAAAAGTTTCACAGCTTTAAGTCTTTAGTAGTAGAAACAACTTTAGGAGAGAATCTGTCTTCTCTCTCTTCCTGCTTCCCCCTCCCCCCACAATATGGTTTTCATAGTAGAGAAACCTCAGGAATGAAAGTATGGGACAAGCATTTCCATCTTATGCACCTGGATTAGAGAAAGTATTATCACTTGCATGTGCCTGAGTCCAAAAGAGTGGCTTTCCACTTGAAAGGCCTATTGTTGGGGATCTCAGTGATTTATTGATTGTCACTTTAAAGTGACCCTTATTCCTCATTGGTTGTGCAACATTAGTTAATGTGAGAAGATTAAATGATATTTAAAAGTTTTTCTTCTTTGGCCACCCTCCTCACTCCCCTCCCCTTTAAAAAGGAAAAAAAAATGCTTATATTTTTTAAAGGAACTTAGTGCACTCAGACCCATGCTTATAAATTATGGTTCCTCCAGTTCTGCACCCCTCTCCACCAATGTAAAACTTTGAGAAATAATACAGATTTATAATCTGATCATAACTATAGCTATTCATTTTGACAAGCATTTTTCAACCCCTACTACGTGCACGTTGACATTTATGGATTCGTGACTATACAAACACTCTTAAATGGTCTTAGGGTGTATATTGACTTTAATTGACCTTGTAGGTAAAGCACTGATTTCTTTGATGTACTTTTTTTTGAAAATGCATGGGAAATCAGTGAACATCCATGGTGCTAAAAACGAGCACAATTTTTGCTCCAAACATAATGTGAATTGTTCTGCTCACAGTTCCCTTGATCGACTCCAGATGGATGTGTGCTTGAGCTGTAAGTGAAAGTGTCTGGCTCCACTATGGTGATCATGCACAGCAGTGGTTGTAATTGCAGGATTTTTATAGTTTAAATACTCTGCCAGATTTTTTTTCATGTTATAACCCTAGCAGAACAAATCTACTCATGTCTGTTACTGTCTGGTAGGTCCTTAGGCAAAAATGTTTTGAATAAAACCTTAGTGGAATTTTTGAGGTGAAGTTAGAAATCCAGGTTTACACTAATATTGCTAATTCTGGATGGGTGGGATTGCTGATAGTGAACTTGACATCCTTCTTAGGACTTTGCATATTTCTCATATGCCCACCTTAAATGAGTTGTATCTTCTACAACAAATTTTGGTTATCTACATGGTTAATTAACATTTTAAACATTGAAAGAATTAATCCTTTAAAAACTGGTTAACCTAAATTGGAGGGGAACCCCTAGCCAGACTAATTTCTAGCCTGAATGTTGTGGCTTTCATAATCTGTTCAGTGGTTCCATTTTCTTTACACCATGTTGAAGACAACCGGTTCAGCATGTATTCCTTAGAGCTCCATGGTCCTTAAATGTGATATGTGTCACCTTAAGGTGACATCCTGCAAAACTATTGAGTTTTATATCAAAAGTGACTATCCCTCCTTGTCTTTTAACTGTGTTATAGAAATAGATGCTACCAGGAATCTTGAAGTTTTCAGTAGGGAATTTTTTTTTCCTACTTGAAAAACCCACATTTTCTTTAACAGGATTTTTACAAATCATTTGTCTTGTTCAGTGGGTAATGCAGTAGTTTTTTTTTCATGCTCAATCTGTGTTTAAATTATGTGGTTTAAAAACATATAAGAAGATTGGATTGAGTGATCCTAAGGAAGTAAGGACTAAAGTTTTGTTTTGTTTTTTTACACAAATGCTGAGACTGTCAATAATGAAATAAATGAACCCAAGCAAACAAACATGTTTGAAAAGCAATGTCTATTTTGTTTGGCTCAACTAAGTGCTTTAATACTTAATTTTATGGTAATAAGATTTCTTCAGAGGCTGCAGTTTCAGCAACCTGCCTAATTAGCCACTTTTTGCATGGCATGACTTCATCATATCAAGGGAGAGGACCAACCGGTTCACAAAGGGCCTGTTCACCAGGTGCCAAGAGCCATCTTTTAAAAAGTTTGTGGGTTAAAAGCATTTGAAATTGCCAACCTCCTAGACTCATTTTGTTCTCAAAGTTGGTATTTTTGTTGTGAAGTAGTTCATGGAAAATATGTGAGCAAGTTTTATATACCCTATCTAATGTTGATGGAGACACCCATAATCTCAATGCAGATAGTTAAGCACTATTAAATATGGCTGGGTTTATTTATACTAACTTTATTTTTGTTACCTCACAGGGACTTAAGTCACAACAAATTGTCTTTAATCAAAGCAAGTTCTCTGAGTCACCTCCAGAGACTTCAAGAAGTGTAAGTAATGTTAAATTCTAGGCTATTTTAAACTTGGTTGTTTAGATAAAGTAATATGGCACACATATGTGTGTACGTGCCTATATCTGTGTGTATGTGTGTATACATATCTCTATGTGTATGTATATGTACGTGTGCATATGTATGAATATAGGCATGTCTGTTTCTGTAATATGCAATTAAATAATATTACTTGAAATTTGGGAGGCCAGGGTAAAATTTTCAAAAGTTTAGATAATCTTCACCATCGGACTGATTTGCTCTTTTTGGAATTCTTAGGAAACTGAACAACAATGAATTCGAGACCATACCTAATCTGGGACCAGCAGCAGCAAATATCACCCTTCTGTCCCTGTAAGTCAATATCACTGCTCTTTGATGTAGTGGAGCAATGACCTTCTACCAGTGCATAAAGTTGTGGAAAACAGTCCTGTGCAGTAGTTCAGCATATTTGATGTATTGCGTAATGAAGACAGGTGCAAGTAGTTGATACATACTGCCTTTAAATCAGATCATTGTGTTTTAGAGCCTGTGATTGCATAGCAGCTTAAAGTTAGATAAGGTTATCACCATACAGCCATATTCTTGTTCTGGTCTCCAGGATTCATGCAAATCACCTTCAGCCTTTATGGATACATTTGATGATGTATATACAAACCAAAAGCTTAATTCCAGTGGTGTTTAATGCTTGGCATCTTGCCTGGGGACTATGGATTACGTATTTCCTCATGGAGAAAGATCAGCACTGTTTTTTGAAGAGTAATAGGAGTTAGTAATAAGCCATCATATGTCTCCCAAAGTGGCGCCAGTAATGAAAGTCAGGATTTTGTGTATAGATTTGGGAACACTGACCCAAAATTTCAAGTTATCAAGTTAAAATTGAGTGTGTGGTTCAGAACATAAATGCTTTTGGCTACTATATTTTCTGTATAAGTTTTTCATTAAAATTAAGACTGTTTTTCAGTTTCCAAACATCTAGGCCAGATTAAGTGTTTATAGTTGTTCTTTTAAGATTGGGTTTGGTATAGCCTTCACTTTTAAAGGTATTTTAAATGAGAACTTTTCAAATGCACACATTTTGGTTTTTATGTAAATTCGGGATGTGAAAGTCAGCAAACAAACATAGGAAACTTGAATCACTTTAGGTTGTCTTTTAAACCAGTGAAATCAGAAAAAAAAATAGAATTCCTTTTCTACATATCTTAGGAATAAAAAGACATTCCTACTTGTTGTTCCTGGGAAGGGTGCTAGAAAAGTTGAAGTAATGCAGTAAGTTTCAAGGAAGCGGTTCAATTAATTAAAATGATCACTCTTCAATTGCTTACATCTGGTGATTTGTAGAGGTTTGTTTTTACTCTGCGCCTAGGTCAGCTAAGTCCCTGGTGCAGCCACTATGTCTGCACTCTTCTGTTTGAATAAGAACTAAATGACATCTGATACTGAGGTGGTTTTTCCACAGATCCGAATCAGAAAAGAATGAAAGAAAAAGCAGATGGTATTTGACCAAAAACTACTAAATTTTAAAAGGAACTTCTGTGTGTGGGGGATGTGTGTGTATGTGTGCATGAATGTATGTGTATGTATGTGTGTGTGTTGCATGCTAATTTTTGTTCACCAATTTTCTGTCTCACAATAAGCTGAGATGTCTTAGAACTTTGTGAAGTTTCAGTTTTTGTCTTTTACATATCTTCAGGCAAATTTAACTCCTGGGAAGCTGCCATTTGACTGTGAAATCCTTGCCAAGACATTGGGTGATTCTTTTAGATACTCCTTGAGGTCACTAGATAGCTTATGAATGTTGTTAGAGGAACAAATCCAAAAGGACTGGCTGTGGAGGACAGAAATGGAATATTGTCATCCACATGGCAGTGAAGGAAAATCTTTTTTTTCCCAGAAATTAACTAGGGAACCTAATGTTGTAGGGGGATACAGACCAATGCTTTGGGGTTTTGAAGATATAATTAGTAATCAGAAAAATAAGGGTGGAATATGAAAAGTTAGATGCATAGATTATTTTGAACTTTTGAAGTCTTTCCCCCATACATAAAATAAATTGAATTAATCACTCTCTCTCACCTTTGTTTTGCTATCTCATGGTCTCATTAATGATTTCAATGATTATTTGACAAAGTTCAGATAAAGAATTAGGAAATACCTCCACAGAAGCCAAGGATAATTTTCCCTCACATGTTAACTTAATGTAATAAAATTGTCCAAATAACTTTATCCTCTCCCCCCAGATATGAAAGATTCTGAAAAATCTCCTTGTCTGACCTATTTTATTTCTTTCTTCTGTAGCTATTCTCTTTGTCCATAGACTTCATTAAGTAATATGAAACACATGTATATTTAAAAAAAATTCATGAAGTATCCCAAAAGATAGATGAGGCACTTCTTTAGAGGGAAACACCTTTTCTTTAAAAGAAAAAAAATTGTAGCTGGAAAATCCAAAGGCATATTTATTTCAGTTGATCACCTATTTTGACAAAATAAAGTGTGATCAATACATAAGAGGAATGAGGTGCTTTTTAAGAATTCATAGGGTTGCTTTCAGTTTTTCCTTTCTCTACTCTATCCTCTACATACTTGTCCAAACAATCTTTGTAAAATACATATCTGTGTGTCATTCCCCTGCTCAAAGACCTTTGGTGGCTCCCCATTGCTGTAGAATGAAATACTAACTTTTTAGCCTATCATTTATGGCTCTTCCACTACTAGGGCCCCTAAATTTTCACTCCAGCATTATCTATTCCCATTTACAAACTTGATCCTCTGAAAACATTTGGCTACCAGTAGATTATATCCCATGTGTGGGAATGGCTTTCACAGAGACTGAAGGGTTGAATTTGAGAAACAGCTAAGAAAGGGCCCAGAATAAGGAGTTAGTATTTAATACTGGAGGCATTAGAAAGCCAATGACAGTTTTTGAGCTGAAAAGTGACAGGAGTAGGAGTTGTGCCTTTAGAAGATGACTTTGACAGGTCTTTAGAAAAGATAGATTGGAGAGGGTAGACTAGAATTAAGGAAATCAAATAGGCTATCTTAGGAGTTTGGGGTAGGGCAACTGGAGCACTGGGCCTGGAGTCAGGAAGACCTGAGTTCAAATCCAGCTTCATATACTTACTAGCTTTGTGACCCTGGGTAAGTTACTTATCCATCTTGTTCTCAGTTTCCTTATTTGTAAAATGAGCTGGAGAAGGAAATGGTAAACCACTTGAATATCTTTGCCAAGAATACTCCAAATGGGCTAAGGAAGAGTTGTACATAACTGAAAGACAACTGAACAACAATTGTAGGAGTTTAGGTATGAGCTAGTGAAGGCTACTGTTTGTATAGAAGTAGGGAGGAGATGTGAAAAAGGTGTGTAGAGCATGGTGGACTCCATGTTGCATTTGAAATTAGAGGATCTGACTGCCAACACTCTGCCATTCACCTGGGTGACCTTTATTAGTACATGACTTAAATTCTCCTGGCCCTAGTTTCTTCTGTGAAACAAGGGCACTGATCTATGATCCCATGATATTGTGAGGTAGAATCAATAAGACTTAAGAATTAATTGGACATGAGGGTGGGGTGGAGGTGGTGAAGGTAAGGAATACTCTGTTACAAATCTCAGTAACTAGGAAGAGAATGATGCCAGTGATAGAAATAGCTATGTTTGGAGGAGAAATAGATAGTGATACACGGGACTTCTAAGGAGAAATGTCAAGCAGGCAGTTGACCAACTGGAACTAAAGTTCAGGAGAGAGAATAGACTAAACATTTCAGACAATTGTTTGACAAAATATTTTCTTTTAATTTTGTGATGACTGTGCCAATTGCATTGGTTTTCAGTGGCATGAAAATTGCCGCAGTGGGAAATTACCACCAAGTCATTAGTAAAGATGATGTCATATACAGTAAATCGCTTTTGTCTGTTTCACTGAAAATTCAGGGACACACAGTATAATAGTTGATGAAATGCAATTTAAGTAATATTCAGATACATTTATACATCCACTCCCTTATTAACCATTGTTTGTATTCGGCTGCTCACTTTCATCCTGTGAGCATCTTCTGATCCACTTATATGCTTAATGTCTAACTTTAGCAATCAAGTTATTTTTGAACACCTGCTTTGGGCCCAGCAATAAGTGTAGATATTGTGATAGTAGAAGGAGGCATAGGTATTTCTCTTGAGGAGCTTATTCTGCATTTGGCATAACAAGACATATATAATAGTAATTTGAGACAAATCAGTAAAGTAGAGAAGGCATGATCCTCCCAGGTTTGCATGCTTTTACCCTATTTTTAAAATAAATTTTTATTGGTATCTTAGATATCTTACATATCTGAATGTCTGTCCCTCCCTTCCAGAGAGCCATCTTTTCTAATAATGGATTTTTAAAAGGAGGTTCGGAGGAGGTCAGCATATCTAACAAACATAGCAAAAAACTTTGACCTCATTTAGTGTTTCACACTTACACTTCTACATGGATGCATAGAGTTGGGGAAAGAGACAATGCTTTCTCATCAGTCTTCTTTGGGGACTAGCTTGGTATTTATAATTCATTTTATAGCATTCAGCTTTGATTTGTTTTGAGCTCTTTGAGGGCAGGGACTTTGTTTTGCCTTTCTTTGCATCCCCAGCACTTAGCATAGTGCCTGGCTCTTAGTAGGTGATTAATAAATGCTTATTGACTGTTCTTTCCAATTTCATTATTGTAATAATATGTATCATTATGTATATTTCCTTGGTTCTGTTTCATTTTGAATCAGTTCCCATAAGTATTCACATGTATCAGCATTTCTTATAGTGCAATAATAATTCATTATAATACTGTAACCCATTTAGTTATTCCCCCATTAACGGGCATTGACTTTGTTTCCAGTTATGTGCTCTTACCAAACAACAGCAACAACAACAAAAACCCACTACAAATACTTTGGTATATATGGAGCTTTTCTTTATGCTGTCCTTGGATCATGGGCATAACAGTAGAATATCTAGATATAGGCATTTTAATAATTTCCTTTTTATCATTGCAAATTGCTTTCCAGAATTGTTAGACCAGTTCACAGCTCCACCAACAATGTATTAGTATTCCCTTCTTTCCACAGCTCCTCCATCAATGAATATTCTCATTTTTCATCACATTTGTCAGTTTGGCTGGGTGTGAGGTGAAATTTGTATTTCTTTTATTAGTGCTGATTTGGAATATTCTTTTATATGGTTTTTAATGGCTTATAATTCTATTGAGAACTGTTTATTCATATCCTCTGATCACTTGTCAATTGAGGGTTTTCTCTTTTATGAAATTACTTTGATGACTTTATACTTTGATTCTGCTTCTCAGAGTATATGTTGTGTCATGACACCTCCCCACCCCCCGCTTCCACACCCCATACCCATTGTAGAATGTAAGACTCTTGATTGTTTCAAGTTTTGTCTTTGTATCCCTGGGGATTGCCTTGTATATAAAACATTATGGGAGCTTACTAAGGAATTTAAACAAATAATGAAGTAGGAAATTGTATAGTGCATGCAGTAGGTAGTAGATCAGTTCAAAAAAAGGAGATATCATTATGGCAAGAGTAGATGAATAAAGCCCTACGTAGGAGGAAGTAGGATGAGAGATAGATGGGCACTGAAGTGTGGATGAGTAGGCTTTGGATAAGTAGAAGGAAAAGGAGAGGGCTTTCCAGTAGGAAGAAAAGTATGAGCTAGTTCCCTGACTACAGCAAAACTCATCATGGCATGTACTGAGGATGCTGAGAAATCTGACTTGACTGAAGCACATGATTTGTGGTTGTGAGTGGGATCTAAAGTCTAATATGAGGATGAGTCCAGAAGTCTATCTTACAGGATTATTTTGAGGGGGAAAATGCCTCGTAAACCTTAAATCGTGGGTTATTAATCATTTTTATAAGTCACTGTCCCCTTTTGTGGTCTGGTAAACATGAAGACCCTGTCTCAGAATGTTTTTTAAATGCTTAAAATCAAGAAACATAATATATCAAGGAAAACCAATTATACCGAAATACAATTGAAATACAAGAAGTTCTGTAAAGCATCATAAAAATTTGAACTTCCACTATTGGCTTATAAGATAAAGAGACATTGTAGTATGTACTAAAGAACACAGAACTAGGGTTTGGGAGAACCAAGTATTCTGTTTATCCCTCTGACCTTATACATGTCACATGACCATTCTGAGGCTAAGTCTCAAGAAAAAGAACAGTGGATTTAGGCTTAGGAGACCTCGCTCATTTCCTGTCCAACCTTGAACTTATCACCCTCTCTGACCTTCATAGTCATCACCTGTATAATGAGGGATTGGACTAGAATGGCATCTTGCTCTAGAACCCTTTCAGCTTTCAATTATGTAATCCCATGAAAATAAGAGTCAAACTATCCTCCCTGTCAGCCTTCCCAAGATTATTGAGAGGAACACATGAGATAACCTGGGTAAATTATAAACTTGAGTGTATATAAATGTTAGAGAGTATTCTTTTCATTTGTTTGTTCGTTCATTTATTCATGTCTGTATTATCTACAGAGTTTCTTTAGTGTAGGACAAAGTAGGGAACTTGGAAGCTGAGGCTATGGATAATGTGGAACTATTGTGGTTTCCTGAGGATGACACAATGAAAGCATGTTTTAGGGAAATTACTCAGAAGTCATCATGGACATAGATTGAGGAGGGGAAACATTGCAATCCCAGGGACCAGTTAAACTGTTCAGTTATATAGATGGGATGTGATGAGAGACACTAGACTTTGAAGATATGGATGGAAAAGAGGAAAAAAGTGACAGTTTAGTGACAAGCTATAGAAGACAAAAGAGAATTGACTCTAAAATGACCAAAGTAGCTCCTTTTTGAGACAGATGTAAAGGTATGCCAAGGGCAGAAAGGAGAAAGATCAAAAAAGAGATGGTATGCAAGGGAAATTGTCGAGAGATCCGATGGCAGAATTTGTAGTCAAGAATTCCTGGGTTCTAGACCTGTCTAAGGCACACTGGCAGTGTGACTCTGGACAAGGAGCTTAATCTCTCACTATTTTGTGGGCAACTTTAAGCCTAAAAGTTGAAAAGAATGTACAGACCTGCATTGGAGGAGGAATTTTCCTCATCCAGGAGTTCCCTATATCAATGAAATCCCTATCCTTGTGAGGAAAGGTGTGAATGAACCTGAAATTCTGAGGTAAATAGAATGCTGCCTACATTTGAGCGATGGAAAAAGTCAGACTCGTTAAAAATACTGATTATAAGTGTCTCATGTAAGAAAATTCAGAATGTGAAATTTTGCCCTAGTGTAGTTTGTAAAAATCCAACGCTGTGACTTCATCAGTGTAGGGAACTCCTTCCATTAATGCAGATGAGTAATTCATTTATAACTTAGTCTTTGAATTGCCTAGGGGCACTGAGAGGTCATGTGATTTACCCATGGTCACCCAGCTAAGATGACTGCCCTAGGTAAGGTTTTCTAATGCCAAGACTGATCTTCTATCCACTTGGCTAGGCTGTTACTTATAGGATAATTTATAACATAGGAAACTGATTATCTGAAACTTTGAAATAACAAAATACTCAGATACTTTCTGCCTCTGATTTCCCTGTTGACTACATTTTTGACTTGGTTGATTCAGGTATGAACTGAGCCAAAGATAGGTGCTAATACAGGGGCACTTTTAGCCTGGGCACATTCTTCTTATGCTAGAGTGCATTTTGAAACAGAAATAAAAAGGGAAAAGGGGGAGGTTGGGACAGGGGGCCAAGGATACTAGCCCTGTGTAGTCAGAGGACCTGATTTCATATTCAGCTTCTGACATTTGGTACTTGTATGACCTTGGGCACATCTGTACGATGAGAAGTTTGGACTAGGTGGCTTCTGAGTTTTCTTCCTCCTGTAGATGACCTTTGATCCACTGATCCTTTTGCCCTCTGTCCCTGCCTAGGGGTGGCACATGATCAACTTTTCTTAGTGTGTATTGGTTATTTTGTTCCCCAAGAACAGCTTCCTTCTCATATACTGTAAGTCAAAAAATGAGGTTATAGACGTTAACTTATAGAATATTGCTTTCCAGTCAAGTTTTCCAGATAATATCCATTTTATCTGTTACCTATATTTCTTTAGCACTTCAAAGGTCAGTATGGGTAAGGAGAAGTGTTTTGAGATAAGACGCATTAGACAAATAGAATCTATTTCTCTTCTTGATGATAACTAAACTTTTATGATTAAAATAGTGTATTTTCAAAGGAAAAGGACCTTTATGTACAAAAATATTTATAGCAGCTCTTTTTGTGGTGGCAAAGAATTTGGACATTGATGGGATCCCCATCAATTGAGGAATGGCTGAACAAGTTGTGGTACAATTGTGATGGAATACTATAGTGCTATAAGAAATGAAGGACAGAATGCTTTCAGAAAAACCTGGGAAGATTTACATGAACTGATAGAAAGAGAGAGCAGAATCAAGAGTACAACGTATACAGTAACAGCAATATTGTTTAATCATCGACTATGAATGACATAGTTATTTTGAACAATACAATTATCAAAGACAATTATCAAATTTTATCAAATTGTCAAATTATCAAATGAATTATCAAAGTTCTGAAGGACTTAGGAAAAATGCTATCCATCTCCAGAGAAAGAACTGATGGACTCTTAATGGAGATTGAAATATAATTTTTTCACTTTATTTTTCTTGCTTTTTTTTTGCAATGTGACTAATATGGAAATATGTGTTGCATGATTTTGCATGTATAATTGTTATCACATGTATTGCCTTCTCGATGGGTGGAAGAAAGGTGGGAAGGAGAGAATTCAAAATTCATTTTTTAAAAAAGGATATTAAAAATAAAAAAGAATAGTGAATTTTGATCAAATTTAATTAAACTGCAATGGTAATTGTATAGTTGATAATGATAGTTTTCCTTTAGCTGAAAAAAATTGCTAAATAAGAGTTAATTTTAAAGCTTAAAAAGGAAGGATTTTTGGTGGTTGCCAGCCATTCCCTTACACTGGGAGTTAGGTCCCCTACTGTGGTTCCAATGTAAGTCAAAGCTACAGCTCTTTTCCCCATTAGTGGGGAAACTTGCCAATGGGGATAGAGCAAGAGTTGACTGGTTGTGGATGAAGCCTGGAAATGGATCAGGGAGCTGAAATCAGAAGTATCAATGTTCTGCTATCTCTACATTGGACTATACAGGTGTTTTCAAGTGAATTTTATTAATTAACATGTATTTCTGATATTGTTCCAACATAACCAGTTGTTTAAAAAGTAGTTTGAGATCTCAGAGAGTGATTCAAATGAGTGAAATATATGTAGTTTGACAGAGGGATGGATTTTATTTTAATAACTTGGTAAGAGGACTCAGTTTATATTCTCTGTAATTTAATAAAATTAAAATAATTTTTGTTGTTGGATACTTTATATTGATGAATCCTCATTTCTTCAGTAGGGGTGCTTCTTCTGCCAAGCAAATCACAGTCTCCCCATTGCCTTAATATATCTTCTTCATAGCTCAGAGATAAGTATATCATGATTAGAAGGTAAACATGCATTTTATTTTTAATTAAATTTTTATTTTCAGTTCCAAATTATCTTCCTCCCCCCTCCCCTCCCTTGCCCCTGTTCATTGAGAAGGCAAGAAAAATAAAGCCTATTAAAAATATCTATAGTCAATGCAAAATAAATTCCTGTATTAGTCATTCCTTCCCCTTCCCCCCCAAAAAAAGAAAGAAGGAAAAGAAAATAAAACGTGTGGTTTTAAAACGAAGGTATGTTTTGAGATAATATTGTAGCCATCTCATAAAATTGCATGATATTTACTTTATTTAGTTTTTAAAAAAGTAAGCAGATATGTGTGAAGGCAGTGGTAGTGGTAAGGAACTGTGGCCATTTTTAGAGTTAACAGTGACTTTTTCATGATGGCACCTTCCAAAGGCATGAATCCTGGCCACAGGCAGGGTCACTAACCTTGGTCAACAGTCTCTCCACTCCTAGTAAAGGTTAGAATGAAGATGAACTAGTGTGAAAACATCACCACTGATGGAAATCCAATTTGAAAACTGAGATACTACTAATCATTAGTGTCATCTGTAAATGCAGCCAGCAGTATTAGATTTAGGAATACAGCAGTCCTTCAGTTAAAAACAACAGGCATTGTTTTATTTAGTTAAAACAAATATATTCTGAATATTTTCGATAACGAACATAAGTACTTCAAATAAGCAAGTATTTTAAAATTTTAATTATTCAAAAGTGTGATTTAAAAAAATCCAAAAGTAGTCAAATTCAGATTGATTGGTATAATAAACTAACAAACTTTTCTTTAATCATAGACTGGGGAAAAAGATAAACTTTGTAGATTTTTTATTTCTCTAACAATCTCTCAACTTAAAATGAATCAGTACACTGTAGGTATATTTTATATACCTACAGCAGAAACTACTTTGTCCAGATCTCTGTGTCTTAAGTTGACATGAGTGATTAATTTCCTGAGGATGTGTGTATATGTTTGCGTGTGATTGTGTGTATGATTTCACAAGATCTTCTAGGGAAAACATATCATGGCCCAATTTAAAGAATACTGAGTCTAATCTTGGAAAATCTGAATTTGAAAGCCTGCATTGCTACTTTTACTACTTTTTTAACCTTTGACAGGTCACTTAATGCCTCTAAGATTCAGTTTGTAAAGTGGAAAACTGAGGAGATGATCTATGATTGTTCCTTAAGTTGTTGTTCGGTCATTTTTCAGTCATGTCTGACTCTTCCTGACCACATTTGAAGTTTTTTTGGCAGAGATACTTGAGTGGTTTCATGTTTCCTTCTCCAGCTCATTTTAAAAGATGAAGAACTGAGGCAAATAGCATTAAGTGATTTGCCCAGGGTCACACAGCTAATATGTGTCTGAGGCTAGATTTGAACTCAGGAAGATGAGTCTTCCTGACTCCAGACCTATCTCTATCCACTGCACCACCTTCCTGCCCCTGATTATTCCTTACAACTCTAAAACTTATGATCATGTAACTAAGCTGTTTGACTTTGAAAAAAATCACTTTTATTTCTTGAATCTCAGTTTGCTTACTTATAAAATGGAGACACTAGTAGCAGTATTATCCACTCTACAGTATTATTGAGGTCAAATGAGATACAGCATGAAAGATCTGTAAACCGTAAGACCCCCCTAGACCTGTCCGTCATCAATAGATAAAGTGCTATACTTTCTAAAGATCCAGTTGAAGAGCCTTTTGGAAGTCCATAAGATTAGCTACACGATATAATTCATCATCTGATGGAACTTTTCAGACAGTTTGTATTATTGTATTATAAATCAGCTGCCATATTTAGGAGTGTGTTTTATTTGTTTTAAATACTCCTTTCCTCAAGCCATAATACACAGTATGCAGGGGAAATTTTTCCTGTCTTTTTCCTCTTCAATTCTTGCTAATTCCTCCTTTCCCCCTACTTGAAATAGCAACTTTTCCTGGCAAAGAATATTCTTTAAATAGGCTAGGCTTTCTTATAACTGAGACCTTTATTTATCACCTACCCTTTTAATGCTGACCCCTCTACAATTCACATACAATCTTTACAATGAAGAATTGCTTTAGGAAATGGATACCTGTTAGGACTTTAGATTCCAAGTTAGCTTTGACACTAATTACTTTGAAACTTTGAACAGGTCACAGTTCTTGGGAATCTTGAAGATTAATGGAGGTGGTCAGTGTGGATAGTGGAAAAGTCTAGACTAGAATTGGTTCTTGCATAATTCTCTTCCATTTTAGGAAATATTAAGTGAGTGAGAGGGAAAATGTAAGAAAATAGGTCATTATTTTTGTCTTTCTATTTTCCTGTGTTTGTGTATAAATACAGATCTGTGTTTACACATGAGTGGATGGGGTGGCCAACCATGCTGCAGTGCTTCAAACTTTTCATACAAGGGATATGGATACCTTACTCACTGTTTGGACTGACTTACTTTCTCCAACCTGCCCCTGCACTGACAGAACTAGGTTTCCAGCGAAGTCCCTCTACCACACAGCTACATTTCAAACTCTCAGAATCCTAGTCTTAAGCATGTTGTGAGGGAAATACACTCATTCTGCTTACCACTTTAATTCTTTAGCCTCCACCAGTGTGGTTCCATTTACACAAATGTTGCTACCGACAATGATGGCTCTTTTATATCTTAAACATAATCGTTTAATAGGTAAAAGAAATAATAATATCACAATTACTGATATATTAAAACAACTTCAGGAATAATAAACACATCATAGTTCACACATAGATTTGAGTCACATTGTTCCACTAGTATAGTCAGCGATTAAGGGGGCAAGTAACCCCACACACAAATCTGCTAAGCAAACATGTGAGTAAGGAAAACCCATTTGCTTGGGTAACTAACAACCCTGGAATTTTAAATTTCAGTGTCCTCTTTCTGTTTCAGCCACTGTCCAGAAATATTCTTTGATGAATATAGATTTGTGCTGACCAGATGCTTCCACTGCTAAGTTGATCAACATTGTTTTCAAATAACATGATATTTCAGCCACACTAGTTGATCTGCTAGGTGACTTCTCTGATTTTTCTCTTTCCAAGCTGGTTTTATGCTTGACTTATGGCTAGTAGCCAAATTTTCATCAACTTTCTGTAATCAGGTAAATTCCATTTATCCCATCCTATTAGAATCATCCTAGTGTCCATATTTCCTCAATTATTTTTGGAAAAGTTCTTTAATTCTTAATCGACAAATCACTGAAACATACTGTGTTCTCCATTTACTCCAGTATTCTCCAGCTGGTTACATTCAAGGTGACCAACTGCTGTCTCAGAACTCTGAGACTACTTTAGTACCTGCTTTTCTTAAAACACTGAGCGTCTATCTATGCCTCAGACAAACGAATTCTCAATTCAGACTTAATCAGCAGCTTCTTTCCCAGAAGCAGACTAGTGCCGCAGGATAGTGAATTGTTACTAGTTTACACGCACATACAAATGTATACATGCATAGGTACCGCATATGTGTTATTTATCCATATATTCATGCTATATAGGATACTATATGTAGCTAGAAGGTACAGTTTCTATTCTGTAATGATTCTTTTTGTTATAATCCAGAGCATCAAAGGATTTTAGAAGCTTAAGAAACCTTAGAAGTCAATTGGTATAGATTCTTTCCTCTGATGCAATATATTTCAATACACATTTATCAACTACCAACTGTGTACACTGCAATATACTAAGTGCTGGGAAGACAAAGATGAAACAAGATATATAGCTGTTCTCAGGTAGCTTACAATCTAGTAAACAGTAAGATAAAGACAGATAATTATATTAAAATTACAAAATTGAATCTAAACAGAATTGAATGAGAAATTCAGAAGGGAGGGATTGCTTATAACTGATGTGGGTGGTAGGGTATGGAACCATGGAAGGTAGTATCTGAACAGTGACTTTAAGAGGAGAATAGCTTTACCAGGTAGGAGAAGAAGATAAATCTAGTCACAGGGTTGAAGCTTGAGACAAGCTACCTGTTTATAGAGGCTTTCTTATACATTTTAATAGAATTTAGAATGAAAGCCAAATGACTAATTTAAAATTCCCCCTTTTACAAGTCAGTGGGTTGTACTAAAAAGGGACCTACATTAACAGTCTGAAGATGCCCAGCTGTTTAATTGGCAGATTTTTCCATTTGAAATACATACATCCCCACACACATATACAAACATATGGGGGGGGGAGAGGAGAGGGGAGACAGGGAGACAGAGACAGAGAGACTTCTTAGATATAGTTCTTAAATTAAATGGACCTCTTTGGCAGCGTCTGGTGAAGCCTATGAACCCTTCCTCAGAATAATTTCTTTAAATTCATAAAACATATAGGGTTATAAAGGAAACCAATTATATTGAAATACAGTTATCAAAGTTTAAAAAAATAAAACAAGTTCACAGACCCCAGGTTAACAACTCCTAGTCTAGAGAAGGTAAGTTTGGGCATCTCTCTGAGTCAGCTTCCTCATCGCTTCTTGCTCCTATGAAATGGAGCCAGTATTTGTCCTGCTCATTCCATCAGTAGAATGTTGTGAGAGAAGTGCTTTGTAAAATGTAAAGCTTCATATGAGTGCAAACTGCTCTTATTTCAGGTTCTGGAATTAATGTCATACTAACTTTGAGGTATTTCTAAAAATGCTAATGCTAGTTCTTTTATAGAGCTAGACAAAATATCTTTTAAATAATTATTCAAAATTATATGTCCTTCAGCAGTCTTATTCACTTGTGTCTTTATTTTATATAAAGGACTAACCATTTAATTTTACACTTCTGAATCAAAGAAGAGTAGGGTTTTTAGATGTACTTAGAATAGCCCTTTGCCCTTATCTTTTAAAGTGTGATTTGACTGACATGTGAAAACTCTTTTGATTGTCCCTAGAAGCTCAGTATCAAAACTGGGGATATCTTTATTGTGCGTATGGGTGCTACATGGTAATTATCTTTTGTGTTAACCTGGCTTCTAGTTGAAAGGAAGTAGAACTGACTTCTATTTTTACACGTCTCTTTTTAAAAAATACCCCTTGGAATAATTTAAATCCTAATCATGAATCTGGATCCTTTGCAGAGGTTTCCTCAGTTGGCAGCATTCTTTGATGCCACTGGGCCAGCCTAAACAAGTTTTCTTTTAATGAGCCTTCTTAATTGTCTTTAAAGTGTAGTAAAGGAGAGAGCTTATTTTTATCTTCATAAGAGAGGTCCTTTCCTTGACAAATCTCTGTGTTAAAGAAATTTCTTGCTACTTTGGAGACAAATAGCTCTTATTGTATATGAATTTATTTTTAAGGCAGAAATTTGCATATGCTATATAACATATATGCTCTGTAAAAACCACATACATGTGCACACATGTACACGTGTACATACATGTGTGCATACATGTACACGTGTGTATACATGTGTGTGCATACATGTGTCTGTATACACACAAAATCTAGAGTATGTATGTGCCAAGTTCATGAATTCTTAAACAAGATGGCTGTGAAGGAGAAAGTAAGGCTGGTGACTTTGCACAGCCCTTCCTCACTTAAATCCAATTTGCTTGCATGCCATGGCATCACCTGCTGTCATGGTCCTCTTTGAGAATGAAGAACAAACAGCAACAGCAATACTTTTATACGTAGTGCTTCCTGCTTGCAGTCTATAGAGAGAAAACAACATTTCCAAATAAGGAGGTGAACTTCACCAAATAATATGTCAATTGTATTTGCGTGGTATCAGTTTATAAAAAATGATCATTAACTTCACTAATTTATAATTTGCATTAATTACTGGACTTAAGGGATGTAGCTACATAATGGACTCTGAGAAGTGGGACACTGAATGATGTGAAAATACCTTAACAGGAACTTACTGTGAACACAGATACACACACACACACACACACCTTTTAGAAAGGGTGCTACTTGTATACACTTCCTTCCAAAAAACTAGGATTGCACATTTGGCATGTTACAGCTGAAAGGCCCAAGGCTGTGTCTTGTCTTGGGCAGTAGGTATGAGACAGTTGCCAGGTGTTGACAGTTATTTCTTATTCATATAGACGCTATAATTTGGTCGGTTGAGGAATGTCTTTGTGAAAGAACCTGACATTCTAGTTCTTTGGTAACAAGCAGATCCCTGGATTCTCTGCTTTCTTCCTAGGGTCCCCGTAAAATTGTTGATAATTCGTTTTCATCTGAATGCTTGACCTAACAAGGCTTGGAAGGCCTTAAACAAACAAACAAAAAAGCCACCTCATGCTTTCTGATATTTCATGATGAGTTGATGGAATGATTGCTTCTTCAGGCTTAATAACTGGTCAGGAAAACAGCTTCATGATGGCTCTTTTTAAAAAAAATAGGTAGTCATTTACCCCATATTTACAATCGCTATAGGTGCTGTTGAAATACCTGAACTATAAGTCTTATTCAGAACAACAAGAAAACATTTTACATATGAGAACAACACACTGATCCATTTTAGGCTGTGATTCACACAAGCATATCAGAAATTGACCTTTGATAATTGACAAGGCATCTCTTTCCTTCTTGCTTCTGTGACCTTGGATGAGTTCTCAGATTTCTCTGGGCTGTAGTTTCCCCATTTGTAACATGTAGGAGTTGGACTCTGAAGTTCCTTCCAAATCTAAAATTCTGTAGCTCTCTGGAATTGATTTGTTATTGCCAAAGGGTTTTTACAGAAACTGCTAAGTCATTGCTTTTGTCTAGCCCCCGGCTGCTCCTTAGTCAGGTTTTTCTCTGGTTGTTTGAATGTGACCTTAAAACACCATGTTTCCTTTGGGCTGCTCTTCATTTTGTAAAACCAGCATTGTGATTTATCCAGTGATACTTGTGTGAGAGTGGCATTTGTTTACCCAAATTGGTCTTGAAAATATGTGAGGCTTTTTTAAAAATAAACATTTGGATTTTTAGCAGGAGAATATTTGAGAAGTTTTGCAGAATGCATTTATAAAATTCAAACATGAAGATTCTTGACTGTTTTTAAAAGAGGCTATTAAACTATCACTGTCACATTTTCATAATGTTTGGTTTGTCATTTTTATGACTCTTTCATACAGTGTGTGTAAGTGTATGCTTGCTGTGTAGAATTTGGTATTCCAAGTGGCATCTTACCTAATATTGGGGGATGCAAATGAATTGGTGTTGTTTGCTAGGAAAAAAGTGTACTCATTTATGAATAGTGATATTAATAATTTAATGCCTTTCTCCTCCAGTAATGATATTTGTATATTGGAAATTTGTTCTCCTATTCCCTATAGAATATGAGCTAGAGTTCATATATAGAATCCCGAAGGGAAAAGTCATAAACACTTTCCTAAGGATTTTGATCTTTGCCCTTAAAGAACACCCCAAGGACATCCTCTTGGCATTTGCTGCACAATTCAGGGGTAGAATTATCTCTGAGGGCTTGTGCCCAAATTAACTGGCTCCTATTCTGTATCTCTATGTAGATTTAATTGCTTTTTTGCTTTCTTTTGCTTTTATTCCTGACACCAGCTGAGAAGAACTCATTTTTTTGGTTGTTGTTGTACTCTTTCCAATGATAACTTCATAGATGAGCATACGTACAGGCCAGCACCTGGAATCCTAGATGAGATTCTCCACATCCCCCCTTGTTAGCCAAACTGGAGAAAATTGGGAATCATCCCAGTCCCATACTCTCATCTCCCTAAATCTATTACTGCACTCAAGATCTGAAAGAGAGGTTGGTAGATGACACTTTGCTCCTCATCAGTCACCATCCAGGAATCTTGGAAAAGAAATGAGCATCTTATATACAGAAGAGAAAGTTGGAAAGCCATTTTGGAGAGAGTTGCCAAGTTATCACCCTAGTCTGGAGGCAGACATGGAGGACTGATTTACATCACCCTCCTGGCATCTCCCAAGGGAACTAAACAATGTGATTAATAAATGTCCTTTGGACATGTGAATTTCATGTGTAGATACTCTCCTTTTTCACCCTCTCTACTGAAGACGTGGGGTTTTCCTATAATGGCTCATTTGAAGACGAGCAAAAATGTAGCAGTCAGATGTAGGAAGTAAAATAGATAAGGAAAATTGATCTAAGCTCCTAATCATTCAAAAACCTCTAGGTCTCACATTTGCTTACAGTTGTTCCTATGGCTCCAGTGAATGGCCTTCATTTAAAGGAGTTGAAATCCTGGGAAAACTTACATTTTCATGGAGTACTTTAGTCGAGTTTGTTTTTGTCTCAGTATTTGAGAATGAATATACTTCAGAGGAAAGAAGGAACTAAAAGTTATTTTCAAAATTGCTTTGGGAAGCAAATTATTAGAACTTCTTCGCTTTATTATTAAAACTGCTTTCAACTCCAGGTGGTGGAACTTATCAGAATATCTTGCGGAATTTACTGGAAAGGTATATTCATCTAATATTTTTGGTTTTTTCCTAATAATATTTAATTTTTCTCTCAGTTACATGTTAAAAGTTTTTTTTAAAACATTTTTTAAAAGTTTTGAGTTCCAAATTCTATCCCCCTCCCACCCCGGATGGTAAACAATCAGATATCAGTTTATACATGTGCAGTCATGTAAAACATTTCCATATTAGTCATAGAGAAATTCCATTTAAAATAGTGGTAGACAATATAAAATATTTGGGAGTCTACCTGCCAAGACAAATTCAGGAACTATATGAATATAATTACAAAACACTTTTCATACAAATAAAGTCAGATCCAAACAATTGAAAAAATATTTATTGCTCACGGGTAGGCTGAGCCAATATAATAAAAATGACAATTCTACCTAAATTAATCTATTTGTTCAGTGTTATACCACCTAATTTTTTAAATAAGACATGGTTTTCTTCTGGTCTATAGGGAACATCTATATCAAGTAATTTTTCTGTTGTTTAGAGGTATTTGAGAGGTAGATTCTTCTCACTCTTTTTAATGTTAAGTCCCATGTTCTTGTCCCCAGAGAGAGTAAGCAAAATAGTGAACCGTTCTGCAGCATTCACATTAGAAGTATCCCTTGGCGAAGTTGGCCATGAAATGAATTTTTAAATAAAAGCCCCATCTGTACATTGATTCCATTGTGAAATAGGAAATAAAAGTTTATAGGTGTGAGGGCAGTCATTCCTTAATCTATCTTGCCAGGCCCAGAGTTGCCCTCCCTTTGACCACTTGAATTCACCTTATTCAGGGCTGTAGCAAAAGTATCCCCTGATCTGTTGGCTCTTTGTAATGAGCCAGTGTCCTCTTGGCACAATTTGTAAAATTTGTCTTTGTTTGTTTTCTGGCATTAAGTGTGAAAACTTGTTTTTGATTAGTGTCCATAAAATTTACTTCAGTCTAGGAGATTAAGATTCCATGTATTATTCAGTAGATATCTTTTTTATTAAAATAAGATTTCAATTGGCTTATTTTTTCCACTCCATCTGTCATTTCTCCATGTTAATTCTTTAATTTGTTCTCTCTGCTTTTCTGTGAATCAGGAAGAGCTTTTTTAAGTTTTGTTTTCCTATTGTGATTGTAGTTTTGAGCTTTTTTGTGACAGAGGTCTTGTCTTCTTATATATTCCTCACAGTGTCGACCTAAGTACTCAGCAAAAGTTTTCTGAATGAATGGATGAATTCTGTAGATAGATTTTTTTTTTAAATCTGCCTTTTAAGGACAGGGTATATCAGCTGACACAAATTTGCTTGGTCCTTCAAGGTATTCTTAGATTCTAGTCCTTCTTGCCTTTTAATCTAGGTGTTTTTAATCTGGCATCCACACATACTCCCCTCCCCGAGGGTTTCATGGAGAGATTTTAGTGGATCTGTAAAACTTTTAAAAAAACTATTTCAGTAATTTACTCAATAAAATTAATTTCCTTTGAAATCTTATGTATTTTATACATTTAAAAACATAATCTCAAAAATATGTGCCTAGATTTCATCAGACTGCTAACACGGTATATGATACGAGAAAGGTTAAGAATGCCTATTTTAGTCTATTTTTTATATCCTTTTGAAAACTTAATCTGTTTCAGAGAGTTGTCTTCAAGATATGGGTCTTTAATTCCTTATTTCAAGCTATTCTTTGGAAATCTAGGGGACTGAGTCAATAAAGAGACAACTAGCCATTTCTCAATTATTCAGGAACCAATTATCAATTACTGTCCATTGACTTATGTTTGGTCGTTACTCCAATTTTTTCTTCCACAAAAGTATGTCTATGAACTAAGCAGCAGAAGAGCAAAAATTCAGAACTGACTACATTTGTTGCTTGTAACCAGCACTGCTAGACGGAATAAGTTCAAATAATTGACTAAAAGAAGCCCCTTTGATGAGCTCTAGACTTTATGAACTATTTTATAGAGACCTGTGACTTAGCATATATAATTGAATTATTTGTAGAAAATAAGGGATATTTAATGGACATTTAAATGTAGCCCTCTAGCACTTTTCCTTGTTTATGGGCACCTTTCTCTTGCAGCAATATGATCAAATTGGGTGGTAGGCTGCACAGGGAGAGAGGACTTAGGATGGGAGATCCTAAAAGAACCAGGAATTTTTATTATTTCTTGTCCCATTAGGAAATAGGAACTTCTTGTCCTCCCTGGATATCCCTACCTATTCCCCACTTCCATCCCAAGCCTAGTATTTGGCCATCAGAGGATAATTATACTGTGTCTTAGGAATTAATTTGAACTTAATGTGCTTCATAAATTCAACATCCCCAAAATATTCTTACTGTTTATGCTAGAAGAATTGAAACATTTACCCAATCATGTCTTGAATAAAAATAAGAGAATTGTTTACATTTGGTATTAATATAGAAAAGTATAGAATATTAAGTATTAAAAATCAGTATAGTTACTGAGCTTTTTGAAAATGATGTTTCTAGCAATTTAGGATAAGGATTTAAGTGATCTTCTGGGAGAGGCAGTGTGGTACATAGAGTCAGGTTCAGGTCTCTTAACTCATACTTGTACCAGCAGTGTGAGGCTGCCAGGTGGCACATTGAATTGAGCTTGGACCAGGAGTCTTGGATCTAAATCTGGTCTTAGATTTGTACTGAGCTGTGTGACTCTGTTTCTTCAAATGTAAAATGGAGACCAAATTAGCACCTTAGAGTAGTTGTAGGGTCTGTAAAGAGCAAATGCTGTACAAATGTCTGTTGTTAAGTAGCTGGTGAGTCACATCATGAAATCATTGGAGCTCTTATTGCTTTGCACGTTGGGTATTTGAAAAACTTTGATCTTGTTGTCCTCTTTGCTTTCCTCTTGGACCCGTTAGTGTGAAGCAAGGCTCCCCCACACACACCCTTCAGCTGGTCCATGTCAAGTGGCATCTTGCCAGTTAGTTGGAGAACTAATTTGAAGCTGGTGTTTGGATTTTATTCCGTTCCATCAAGACAGACTAAAAATTTTGTGATACAGGGACCATTCTCCTGCCAGTTTTAAGGAATTTTTGTTTTATGGGGCAGAACTTGACACAAAGACGGCCCTGTGTAAGGCGCGTCTATAACTGAACACTTTCACACTGCAAATTAGGAGGCGTGCAGTTCAGGAAATTGTTGGCTTTGGCTGGAGCACACTTTTACTGCAAGGAAAATTTTATTCGTCATTCAAGTAATTGGCAGTTTTAATACCTTGTTAATAATTACCTTATAAACAAACTGATGTATAAACTAAGACTAGTGTGACCTGTTATCTACCTTGTAGCCTTTATTTGGCCAGTATGATAGACACCTGTGAGCTCTTTTTCTCTTTCTTTCCAAAATACTAATTTATTCCATTTGTCAATTGGGAAAAAATACTTTCAGCAAGACATTATTGTGTTTTTATTGTTGTTATGTATTGGTAACTATACCAGCCCAGCCCTGGGGGCCAAAATCTGCCTAGAACTTAAGAGAAGAGAGTGATTGGGAAGGGGGTCTTGGCCTGGATGTGATTAGAATTAGTGTTTTGCATGTTAGGACATTCTGGTAATCTAAGCATTTGCATTAGATATTTAAGAGAAAAAAAACTGGTCTCTTCCCCCAAGTCTGGTTAATTTTAACCAACACCTCCTGACCCCAAATACTGTGGCTTGTCTCTTGAACTGAGTCCTTTTCGCTGGCATCTAAATTCACTAATTGTATCAGTCCTCCTTCTCCATACCTCACAACTAGATCAAGGAGACTTGTTTCCTGGCAGAGCCAACACTGAGAAATAGGCAGAACTCAAGCAGGTCACAGCTGGCATTCATTTATCACTTGAATGTAAAGAAATATTTGTTTAGGGTTTGTCTAAATCTGGAGGTCTTGATAATATATGGCTTTCACTTAGTGCTGTGATTTAGTGAGAAATGGAAGAGTCATGGAATTCATGGAAAAGGTTTGTTTACGCCTTCTATTTTTATGTCACATTCGTTTCTGAATAGCTTCCTTCCTCTGCCTCCTCCTCAGAGAGCCCTCCTTTGTAACAAAGTTTGTAAAAAGAAGGAAAGAAGAAAGTTCAGTAAAACCAGCCATGACATTGGCTGTGTCTGGCAGTCTTGGGCCCTTCTATACCCATTGTTCCCAGCCTCTTGTTTCTGGGTTAGAGCTTTGTTTGTCATTAAATTTACACATTTGGTTCAGTTTTGTTTTATTATTCTTTCTGTTTACAGTGTTGTGCTTGTGTACATTGTTCTCCTGGTTCTATTTATGTACTTTTTAAAATGCATAGAATTCTAAGACTGTAAAGGATCATGAAAGACCATCTAGATAGACTTTTCAGCCTTTTCACCTATGGGTATGGCTTAGCAGCAAAACTGTAGCTGGATGAAAATTGATCCTAGGTTTAAAGGTCATCAGAGAAAATTCTGCCATCTTTGGCAGTATCTTTCACTGTAAATCCTCAGAAAGTTATTTCTGCATGTAGTGTATAATAATTGCTTATATTTGATTTTAAATCCATTTCTTCTTTTCACATTCCAATTCCAATTGTTTGTTTTAGGAGTCTTCAAACTTCTTTTGATCATACATCCTCTCTAAAAAAATTTTTTGAGCATGTACCCTTAAATGAATACACACACATACACATGTACACACGCATGCACACACACAAAATAGAAACTAAAAGGATGTGATACATATGAAAGCAATATTTTTAAAATATTTGTTATTTTAATGGTACAAAAATGCTTGACTCACTAAAAGATTTTTTTAAAAAAAAATATGAGCAGTGTGATTTTATATGGTTGACTATTATTGCAAATCCTTATATGAAAGTTTACGATACTTTGACAGTCTGATTTTAAGTTTAATTTATTTTGATGCATGTTTGTCATAATCAGAAAGTGATATCTCCCAGAGAATCTGAGATCCAGATAGAAGATGTGTTATCCTGGGTTGCACTGACTCAATCATGGTAATTATTTTTCAGACGCATCCACCAAACATGCAAAGGTTTTTGTTGAAATTCAGCTAGCAAATGTCCGTCTTCCCTAATATCATAGTTGTTGGGGAATAATAATTACAACAACAATAATAGTAATAACTAACTTTTTATAGCACTTACAATGTGTCAGGAACTGGGCTGAACACTTTACAATTATTGTCTCATTTAATTGTCACAACAACCCTGTGAGGTAGATGCTATCATCTCCATTTTACAGATGAGGAAACTGAGGCACACAGAAGTGACTTGTCCAGGGTCATATAGCTGCTAAGTATTTCAGATCAGATTTGAGCTCAGATCTTCCTGACTCCAGGCCTAGCATTCCATCCACTGTCCCACAGCTCTGGAGGTTAGATTCTGACAAGGCCAGGAGGGCAGGGTAGTCAGTCCCTGGTTTCCAGGTGGGAGATGCTAGTTGTATTTTAAACCTTCATTGAACAGAGAACAGAAAGAAAGAATTAAGATAGTAAAGAGATTTTAATCATTATCTAAGGCAGCTAGGTGGTACAGTGGATAGAGTGTCGGGCCTGGAGTTGGGAAAACTCATTTTCCTGGGTTCAAATCTGACCTCAGACACTGACTAGCTAGGCGACCCTGGGCAAGTTACTTAACCCTCTTTGACTTGGTTCTACATCTGTAAAATGAGCTGGTGAAGGAAATGGCAAACAGCTCCTTTGCCAAGAAAACCACAAATGGGGTCACAAAGATCCAGACACAACCAAAATGACTGAATGACAATAATAAAATTATTTAGAGTTGAACAATTTGGGAAGAATTTCCAGATAAGTGGAGTCAAATACCAGTATTTTAAAGGTTTGCAGTGCCTGTGGCAAGAGCATTGATTAAAACCAAAATATAATAAATAGTCATACATCACTATATTTTATTTATTATAGCTCTCATTATATATAATACAAAAAAGCATAAACATGAATAAGAAAATAAATCATATATAGTAACTAACATTTATTTAAACAGACAAATATGAGTAATATTACTGAATGGGAAAGGAAGTTTCAATGAAAAATTAATGTTTAATGACTGGAATGGGTTTTGTATTTAGCTAATGAGAAGAGGTTGCAAATTTATTAATAAGAAATAAATTATCCGTCATAATCCTAGATTGCTATAAAACTTGGTATTAGAAAATTATATAGCCATGAGCTTAAGGGCAGGCTGAGGAAGGATGAATGACCTCCTAGTGTGTGTAGTTACTCTACAGAACCATTTATACCTGCTACATGGGTGGTTTGGATGCCTAAAGTATAATACAAAAGGGTGGCTGGTGAGTGGGGTGAGGTGGGGGTGGAGGGGGCAAGGGGGAAAGGAAAACAAATATGCAGATAAAAAGTTCTAAAAAAAATTAGGAAAGGCTTCACAAAAATGAGGGTACCTGAGCTGATCCTTAAAGAAAAAGGTCCAAGGCAGAGATGAGGATGAAGTGAATTGTAGGCACAGGGGGAGTATAGAAATGTGTGGGGGTAGGAGAAAACAAGACAAATCTGGGGAAGACCTAAAAGGTCTAGTTAGAACATAGTTAAATAATGCTGGAAAGGTAGAAGGATGGAACAAAAAGGCTTTTTGAATAATGAGGTTGTGATGGCCACTCCAGACCCCCTCTATCCACTGTGCCACCTAATTAATGATGATTAAAATCTCTTTACCATTTTAATTCTTTCTTTCTGTTCTCTATTCAATGAACACAGGAAATAAATAGTCTTTCTAAAATAGGCTGTCCCTCTATACTTCCCACAGAACCTTCTTAAAGTACACTTTGTAACACCACTGTTAAAATTGAAGTTCCAACAGGGAATTCTCCTCATTTGTTTTCCTCTCTTCACTACAGAGTCATGTCAATCCAGTTTTTAACTGTTAGTTCTCCCTGCCACACCGTACTGTTGTCCCATCATTCTGTCTGCTCTTGAAGTTACATTAACAATAACTGAACCCTTAGCTGGCTCTAATATAGACAATAATAGTCTCCCTGAGACATCATTGAAAGGAGGAAATACGCTTACTTGTGTTCCATGTTGTCATCTCTGCAGAAGATGAAGATAGGAATTAATTGTTTTCTTTGTATCCTCAGAGCATTACATATAGTAGGTGCTTAATAAATATTTAATTAAATCGAAGCAACAGTCTCTATTTGATGTCAAGTAATATTAGACACTAAGGGCAGCCAGGTAGTGCAGTAGATAGTGTGGGGCCTGGAGTCAGGAACACTGATCTTCCTGAGTTAAAGGTGTGTGACCCTGTGCAAGTCACTTAACTCTGTTTGCCTCAGTTTCCTCATCTGTAAAATGAGCTGGAGAAGGAAATGGCAAATCACCCCAGAATCTTTGCCAAGAAAACCCCAAATGGGGTCACGAAGAGTCGGACATGACTGAAAGGACTGTACAACAAAAAAATTAGAAACTAAATATTTATAAGATTTTATATCCTTAATTTCAGATTTTTCTATTTGTCATCATCATAGAGTTTCTTCTACGGTGATTTGAAACAGACTAAACATAACTGTCATTTAGCTACATTTTATTTGTTGAAGGACAAAGCAAATGACGACTAGATGAGCTCATCTCATAAGTTATTTATATGCTTCAGATATGTTCTGGGATAGGGAGGGCTGGGAGGTCAATGCATATTCATTCCAATCTCCTGTACTATCTGCATGTACAGTTCTATACTGTACTTTGAGAAGAGATGCTGAGGATGATAACCATCAGGCATTGTAAGATTATGAGTTATTGAAGAATGATGATTCAGGGACATTCACTAGCCATAGGCGGTAGTATGGATTATTATATATACTTTAGAAGAACTTTCCAAATGGTTTCAAATAGTCTGTTCTCCTAAATTTCCTCCTCTTTGAATTATAGTATACTCCCAATTCCTTTACCTTTCATATATGAATATATGAGACATGTTTTCAGAATCGGTCATTTGTGTCAGTGTAACTCCTTCCATCCATGCAGATTGAAATTGTTTCTCCGGAGTTAATTGCTAGGGTGCTGCCTAAGACATAGGGAGGTTAGACGACTTGCTTAGTGTCCCTCCCTAGAGACACCAGAGTTTTTTGACTTCAAACCTAACACCTCTATCTACTGCAGTGTATAACTTCTTAATCTTTATATAATAAACGTTTTCCCCCTCTACTGTCTAGATAGACTCATTTTTCCTAAGTTATTCTGTTCCCGGTGAGTTACCTTTGTAAATATGTTGGATCTACTCCTATAAAATGACATTTTAGTTAATAGAACAAGCCCTTCCCCTATTTGAATTCAACCAGGCATGATAAGAATGAAACATAAATCAGCCTGATCCCCATGTTCTACTGGTTTTGTTTTTTTTTAAGCTGCTCCACTAAGGGACCTGGGTTAATAATGATTTTCTGAACATTCAGTCCACTGTATTTGCATACCTGGTCTAGTGTCTAAACCTTAATGACAGTTAATGCCATGAGTGATTGTGTTTGCCTGCTTATGCTTGGCAAGTTAGAAGACTGTGCCTTTCTGGAATGCCTTTTGAGCAGTTCCCACAGTATACCTGTTCTTTTGAAGATGATCTAAAATGACAAAGGAAGGGTGTGGGGGCAGTGGGATGCAGTAGACAGAGGATTAGAACTTGATCAGAAAACCTGGAATGGAGGGGTCCCAGCTCTGTCCTTTGGTGGCTGCAGGGCCTTGAGCGTATCACCTGAAACCTTTTGAACTTTACTTTTCCCAAATGTAAAATGAAGGTAATAATATTTTCACTACTTAGGTTGTTTTTTTTTTGGAGGGGAGATGCTTTTTAAAATTGAAAGCACTTTAGAAACATGAGTTATTAATACACTCAATATATCAGTGCTTCGTGATCTCATTTGGTACAGATTTCTACTTATGTTTGCCTTGTATAATTTTTTAAGGACTCATATCCTCCCACAATCATCTTCTGTAGATCATCCATCCATCAAGGTAGACTGCCTTCTATTTTAGATCATTTAGCATTCCCTTGGTACTAGTTTGTAGATTGTGTGCTGTCCATCTTTTATCCCTTGCTCTCTCTAGTGAGTGGCCTACCATCTTTTCCAATCATATAGTTCCTGGATAGTATAATTTAAACTGCTTCTCCCATAAAATCATCATCGCTAATGTTCTTCAGCCTTCTTTGGCCCACTATGCATCTCTTTATTGACATTTGAGTCATCAACAATTTGGCTCTTCAGAGATTATGCTGTCCCATGAGCAGCAGCCACTGAACATCATTGGAAGAAGAGACTTGCTTGGATAGATGAGTTTTATATCAGTGAGCAGCTCGAGATAATCAAAGACATTGTGCTATTTCCCCCATGTACAATCCGGTTTGCTTTCTTCTTCCTATTTAATTCTGGACTTAATTTGTCCATTTGCAGTATCTATCCAAGATATGTATTCTAGACTACATCAATGAGGTATCCAGCTAGCCAAATGTTATAGTCTGGACAGTAGAAATTCTTCATCCACTTGGTTCTTCCCATTTGGTTTGTTAGGCCAATCTCTTTTGAGTGTTCATGAGCTCTGTAATACTCCAATATTGTGAAAACAGGAAATTCATAATATCAGTAGCCACCATGATACCAGTTGGTTGATAATATGGTAATGATACAGTTAACCAGTTGGTTGATAATATGATAATAGTAATAAAGGTTACAATGTATGTAAAAAGTTTTGTTATCTATAAAGCACCATAAAAATGTGAGCAGTGGCATATGTTAATGATGTGATATATTAATCTTATATCATCAACTATGATATTTTTAAATTCTAGGGCCAATAATAAAATCACTGAAATTTTACCTGAACAACTAAAACCATTTCAATCACTAGAAACATTAGATCTCAGCAGCAACAATATTTCGGAGCTCAAAACTACATTTCCTTCTCTACAGCTCAAATATCTGTAAGTATTCCTTCAAAAATGTTTGATATAGTAATATCTAAAATATAAAATTTGTTATCATTTTGGTACGTCATCCTCTGCTATTATAAGTGATTTAACTTTGATTTATGTTACTGCAAAGGCAATCAATTGATTTAACTTTGAAACTGATAAATTTCCTATAGACATCCATACCCTTTTTGAATAATAGGAAGCAACAGGATTCAAGTAGATCTTATTTTGGGAGTGGGAAAAATCTTCACAAAAATTTCTTATGAATTAAATGAATTCACTCTGCCACACTTAGTTATATCAACTTCTGTATAATGTACTGATCAGTTTGTATTATTTTATGCCTTCCAAGGTGTCAAATTGCTCTTATTACAAAAGGTTGTTAATGTAAGACTCCTTCCTCACCTAGTTGTTTGCCACATACCGAGAATTAGGCTGGACCAGTGCTTCTCAAACTTTTTAGTCTCAGGATCCCTTCCTTAAAAGTTATTGAGGATCCCAAAGGGCTTTTATATGAGTTGCATCTGTTTATACTTGTGGTAGTAGAAATTAAAACATCTCAGTATCATAATGAAAATAGTTTAGACCAGTAGAAATCAGCAAATATCCATTGTGTCCAGTGGCAGTATGTTTAAACTCTACAGGAATTCTCCTTATCTGGAGAAGACTTTTTTTTTCCTTCACAGACAAAACCAAAAAAAAAAAAGGAAACTCATCTATTAAACTTACTTTCAACAGGTATATAAATAGCAACCCAATCAGATCCATGGAAGCTGGTTCCTTTGACAATTTGGCTAACACTCTTCAGGTGCTGAAACTGAATAGGAACAAAATCTCAACTATTCCCCCAAAGATGTTTAAACTGCCTCACCTGCAGCATCTGTAAGTATTCTCAGAGCTTCATGAGTAAATAGTAATACGTTGAAAATGTCTTAGATGCCAAGGGATGAACTACATTTCCTTCAAATTGTCTTATGATGCAAATGTTACTCTCTAACTTAAAGAATTATTGTCAGTACTGAACAAAGACAGAAAACAAATTTGAAGTCTTCTTGTTGAAGAAAACAAGGATGCTCACCAGTCCTATTAAAAAATAATGACATTTGATTAAGTAACTGAAAACATCTTTCTTATGTATGCTTATTGTTTTTAAATAGCATTTTTCAAAACTAGAGAGTAATCCGTGACATAAGATTTGACAGGATAATCTTGCTTGATCCACTGGGCTATATGAAATGATTACAGTGTTTTAATTTCAGACCCAATCCTGAATTGTTACAAATGGTTTTGAGTTTATTCTCAATGGACCAAAATTTAAAAATCAAGGAATAATTTCATTTCAATGGAATTTTGTTAGGATTTAATACATTTTATATGACTTGTGATTTCAAAAGAAAAATACCTTTTACAAATTCTTTCCAGTAGAAATGTTTGGGTAGTTAAATTGAAATCAAAGGATACAAATATTTTATATTTAGTTCCTCAAAAAATCCATGGTTTCATCATTATTGGCACCCTTTCCAACCAATTCACAGTCAAATATTTGGTCAGTGGTTCATGCTTGGCAGAAATGTTCATCACTTAATGATGTCTTTCTCCAGACTTCATGGACAGTCTAGATTGGTCCTTGTTTTGGGCCCATATCAAGATTTGTGGGACCTGTCAGAGCTTGTGGTTAATCAAGGCATCCTTTGAGAACCCAAGACCAAGGAACTGGAATTGACCTTTTGTGAAAGACAGCTCTTTCTTATTAGTGTCTATATAGTGAGGTAATACCCTCTGATTCTGATTGTGTAAACTAAATATGCAACTCTCATTTTCCTTACAGGGAGCTGAATCGCAATAAGATTAAAAAAGTGGATGGACTCACCTTCCAAGGACTGGGTGCTCTCAAATCACTGAAAATGCAAAGAAATGGAATAAACAGACTTATGGATGGAGCTTTCTGGGGACTTAGCAACATGGAGATCTTGTAAGTGTGAAAGATCACAGTTTCCTTTTAGAATTTCGAATCCTAGAATCATGGAAGATAATTATTGGAGCTGGAAGAAAACATAAGAGTTATGTCACAGGTCTCTTTCAGAGGTCATTATATTTACTGTCTCTTGATTATTTTGTTTTCAATAATGTTTCAAATACTAAACATAAGAATTTTTAAAAATGTTATTTTCCTCTCCTTTGATCTCTTGGTAACCAAAATTTTTTGTATCCTCAGGTCCCAAGTAACTCAAAACAACAAAAATATGTAATCTATTGTAATCAAATATGTCTCTAATATGTATATGACAAGACAGATAATAAAATGAATATTTGAGTCCTGTCTTTGCTTCTTGTTGTGGTTGTAGGCAGTTGGACCATAACAACCTAACAGAGATCACCAAAGGCTGGCTTTATGGCTTGCTGATGTTGCAGGAACTCCATCTCAGCCAAAATGCCATTCACAAGATCAGCTCTGATGCCTGGGAATTCTGCCAGAAACTCAGTGAGCTGTGAGTTGACTTTTATTCTCTTCACTACAGAGCTCATGCCAAAACAAGAGCTTCTTAACATTGATCTGTGAGCTTTTCCTAGCTAAGTTTCCACGGTGACAACACCCACCTTCCCTCCCCTCCCTCCTTCCCTTACTACCACTCTCCTTTCTTTGCTCCCTCCTTCCCCCAGTTGTATTGTGATAAGTTGAAGCCAAGTGTGTCTATTTAATTGTGGTGATACATGTGCTGAAATATTGCCATGGTCATTTTCAAATGAAAAGAATCTTATTTGTTTAATTTGCTCGGATCAGAAATCATGCACAAGCTCAGTATTATTAAGGATGATTTTGTGAGGATTATTGTTATAATAGCTTTTCTGCAAAAATAAAGCATTGTGTTGAATTGAATAAGGAACATGTTATTAACATTGACTCAATTATTTTGCCTTTGCAGGGACCTGACTTTCAATCACTTAGCAAGGTTAGATGATTCAAGTTTCGTGGGCTTAAGCTTACTAAATACTCTCCGCATTGGAAACAACAAAGTCAGCTACATTGCTGATTGTGCCTTCCGGGGGCTTTCCAGTTTACAGACATTGTAAGTTACACATTTTGCTTTCAGTACATGAACTTAATTGGTTCCTAAATGTGCCCACTTATTTTCAAGCAGCTTTTCTTTGTTGGGAAGGAAATGTGTACAACCTCAGAAATAGTGTCTTAATCTCTCCCAGATCAGTTTCATTAAAGCAGATCCACTGTATCCATATGTGTTTCTTGAAAAGATTAAAAAGGACAATGATGAGATTGTCCTTGGTGATTACAGAGTTGTCCTAATCTCAAAGAACTTGATGTAAACGTCTCAAGAGGAAAACAATTTTAAATCCACTAGTTTTTCCTTATAGGAATTACAGATTAAAAAATAACCAAAGGCATAAATTGTTATGGGACCACTAAAGGAATGTGGATGATACGATATTAGCAATCTATTTAAATTCACCTCTGTCTTTAGAGAGAAATGAAGGTAACTTTATTGACCGCTTTAAATATCTGAAGAGTTAATTTACCTTGTATAATTTACTTTTGTTCCTTACGCATTAGAAACATTTTGTTCTGTTCACTGTTTGAAACATTACCTAATTGAAAGATACTTTGTATGCTTTGGCATACTCTGGCTTGTGTGGTTGGAACAGTGGTTTTAATGTTTAACCAACTTTTTGGAACATCAAGGTTTTTAGTGTTCACCTAGTCATCTGGATTTGGGTTTAAGGCCTTCAAGGTCTTTAGGAAAGACCATGCCTTAAACCCAAATCCAGAGTAGGTGCTCTGCCCAAAGGAATATAAATTTTTGTCACTGAAACCTCACAAGATATCTTGGGATTTACCAGCTAGATTTCTTTCTTAAGGACCATGCCTTAAACCTAAATCACTGTGGGTCTCATTGATTGGCCAACAAGAGGTCCCCACCCCAGCCTCACTTGGTCATTGTTTGGGCCCTGAAGGCTCAGAGTGAGTGTAAATCACAATTATTCCTTTTTTGTGCCACAACTCCTAAGGGTCTTGCCCTTCCAGATTGATTTTTTTTTCTTTTGACTAGGTAAAAGAGGCCTTTCTTTGCCTCCTTTCTGACCTAGCTTTAATCACTGAATGGGCATTGCCTCAGTCAAACTGAGACCTGGGAAAGACCATACCTTAAAAAGGCCAAGATCTCGCACTGCATTAGGGGACATCACCAGTTGTCCTGATCTATATCTTGCCACTGGACCCAGATGGCTCCAGAGGAGAAAGTGAGGCTGGTGACGTTGCACAGCCCTCCTTCACTTAAATCTAATTCACTTGAAAGTCATGGCATCACCTTCCTGATGTCATGGTCCGCTTTGAGAACAAAGGACAAACAACAATCATCTGTATATATCCACATTGATAGGGAGCTAGGAAGCTCCTGACTTAATTTGCTGTAGTCAAAGGGTTTGGGAAATTTTTTAATGTTTATGGCTCTGACATAGTAGGTCGAGTTCTGGCCTTGCTTAACATCCCTATGATTCTGGGCATGTCATCTGATAGGTCTCCCTCATTTCTTTATCTATAATATGAAGATAATAATAGCTATCTCCTACGGTTCTGGCAAGACTCAAATGAGATACTATCTATAAATAATAATATCATTTACATAACACTTTAAGATTTGCAAAATGCTTTTCTATATGTTATCTCTTTTGATCCTCATGATAACCCTATGAGGTATGTGCTATAATACTCATTTTACAGATGAGAAAATGGAGGCAGAGAGAAATTAAGTGTCTGAGATGAGAATCAAAGCCAGGTCTTCCTGCCTCCCAAGTCCCACAATAAATCTACCATGCCAAAAAGTTATTATTATTATTCAAGTTTTATTCCTTTTTATGTACTAAATTCAACATGATACTAACCAGTAGAATGTAAGGTCCTTGAAGGCAAGGATTTTTTTTTTGTTTTTTTGTATCCCTTTACACTTAGTAGATACATTATAGATGTTTGTTGAATTAAATAGCCTTGACTGATGTTTAAATCTCCTAGGATCATAGCTGTTTCTTCATGAAGCACATACGTGGGTCAATTATTCCACTCTTCATTATAAAATGCTTTGTTTTCAACAGGGATCTAAAAAACAATGAAATCTCATGGACTATTGAAGATATGAATGGTGCTTTCTCAGGACTTGACAAACTTCGTAGGCTGTAAGTCTGATTTCTCTTCTGACTTGTCTCAGTCTTTCACCTTAAGAAATTTATTATTAAAGGAAATCAATACCATAATTAAACATCTAAAACTTAATTTGTAATTGATTACTTATTGTTTCCTTCCTTCTCCCCAGAACAATTCTATACACAATTAGGGGAGGTTATATATTCCTCCTTGTTAGGTTCAAAGCAAGACAGTATCCGTAGCATTTATGAAGCACTTCTCCCTAGTCATATATTCATATCTCTAAAATATAATTTGATTGGGAATATTATCCTACATGTTGCTACCAAAATAATCCTCCTAGTGTACTCCCTTCTCCAAAGCATTCAGTGACTTCCCTTTGTTTTATAAAATGTCCATTTTCTAGGCCCTGTCCTCTCTTCTTAGGCTTCTTCCTCATTCCGCCCATCACACACTGAGTTCAAACAAAACTGTATTGTAAGTTGTTCTCCCACCTTCTGGACGTTTGTACAGGTCCTTCCTTGTGACTGCAGTGCATACCTAACACATCTCCACAAATCAAAATCCTACTTTTTCAAGGCCCAACTCTGGTGCCATGGTGCCTCGTGAATCCTTTTCTAAGCCATCCTTATCTGTACTATCACCCCATGCCTCTCCCTGGCCCCTGAGGGCCCCATTGTAGCATATGCCTGTAGACCCTACTTCCTTCTTTTTAAAAAATACTTTTGCTGTGAGCTTAACATGTTAACATCAACCAACATGAATATTTCATATACAAATAATAAGAAAGAAGATTGTATAGGAAACTGAATTTCTGTTATCTGTTTTTTTTAAATACCTGTGTAAGTTTTTACATACATATACACAGAGTTAAATAGATCACCTCACACCCCCACCTCCTGTCCCACATCTGCGGGACCCTGGGCCAATTCTATGAACCACACAGCATCTGGCAATCTCTATTGCTGCCTGTCCCAAAGAAAGTTCCTTGCCACACATTCTGAAGAGAGGAAAGGAAAATAAAATTCAAGAAAATAAATTTTCTCTCTTTTTAAAGGCTGCTTCATGGGTGGCTCATCCTGACTCAGTGGTCAATAGCAGGATTGCTTTATTATCTCAAAGCACAAAGTACTTCAGGTGATGAGTCATAGTGTACTTAGCCCAAGGTTCTGCAGATCACTAGGTTCCATTACATACGTATACATGCACAGACACACACACATATGCATTCACACACTCACACAGTTAAGCTAAGTAGAAACAATTTCACACATGACTGCATCTTTTGTTTTTAAAGTTCATATACAATCAAATTGCTTACTGTCTCGGAGGAGGGAGGAAAAGAGGAAGAAAAATATGGAACTTAAAATCTTATAAAAATTAATGTTAAAAATGGTTTTTACATGTAATTGGAAAAAAAATAAAATGCCATTAAAAAATAAAGTTCGTATACTTTATCTTCCCACCCCCCCTCCCGCTTCATAAAGATTATAAACTCCACTGGGCTGTTTAGTGGTGCCTTTTATCCCTGTATCCTCAGTACTGAATAGTACTTTGCACAAAGCAGGTACCTAAAATTATCTATTGAAATGAATTCATTTAAAAGGTTATGAATTCAACATTTTACAACCTTTACCCATCATGTGATTACTCAGAAAATATCAAGGAGTTAATTGTCAGAGTGCAGAATTATGGTACCCCCAGCAAGGTTTTTAAAAAGCACTTCAGTAAAGGATCACAAGATGATTATATGATGCCTTTACATGAGGGAAAATTATATTCATGAAAGTTTTATCTTCCTAAACTGTTAAGCATTAATCATCTTGTTGGAGAGCCCACACCAAATTTATTAAAATATTTAATTTATTGTTTTATATTTATTATTTTATTTTTATTTATTATTTTACATTTATTAAAATGGATACAGTGGATGAAATGATGATGTTTATTTCATGTTGAAAAGGGAATTAGGGGAAAATTTTTGAGGCTCAGCTGCAATTTAAAAAGCATTTTGGTTAGGATTCTCAAAATGATTTTTATTGACTGTTATTCTATTTTGCCACATATTTGTTTTCAGGTTACTCCAAGGAAATCGGATTAGATCTATTACCAAAAAAGCATTTTCTGGCTTAGATGCATTGGAACACCTGTAAGTAAGAGGAATCTTGTTCATTTCTCTCTGTAGGGCATTTTTAAAGTCAATATTTCTGACTCATTGTTACAAAAAACCCCAGAAGGATAGAATTTTTCACAAATGATAAATTCATGACTGTAGGCAAATCTCCTCACCTCAAGGCTTCAGGTTTTTCTGTAAAATAAGGGTTTGGACTCAGTGGTCTATAAGTTTCTTTCAAGCTCTAAATCTTGGAACCATTTGCTCGTCTCAAGCTGTTTTTCAGGTTGTTGTAAGGGTATATGCTTTCCAGGAGTGGTAATGTAGATTCTTTTTTAAAGGGCACCTTTTGTGAATGTTGTGCAAAAGGTAAAATATATGAAAATAAGTGAAATATAGATTGTGACATTTATTTACTTGCCCTTATAGGACAGTTCTTCAGATTCACTTTACCATGCAAACAATATAATGTAGCAAGCAATATAATGTAGGAGGCAATTTAGGAAATAGAAAAGGGGGAGGGAGGCATTTGCAAAAAAGTAATTTACTCCTCTGTTTATTCTTCTGTGTTGTATAGCTATGTTCATGTAGCTACCTTCTTTTACTCCATCGCTCAGCAATTTAGTTGCAAATAAAATTGAGCCTGCTTAAAAACAAAATGCTGAAAGTAATAGGTCCGTCTCTCACAAACAAAGCCTAAAGTGCACAAAGAACTCTTTTTGGTTCAGCTTTAAGAAAAAAAAAAAAACAACTTTGTTCGCAACCCTTCCAAACTGGGAGCTACACCATTGTCGGAATTATATAGTAGTTCTGAAGAAAGTCCATTCCTCTTTTGTACAGCTCAGATTCTTAGGAAGTCTTTCCTTATCTTAAGCTACAATCTGCTTGCTTGTCATTTTCATCCATTGGTCCTTGTTTTGCTTTCGAAGACAAGCAGCACTGAATCTTTTTATACCCTCTTCTGCTTAGATCTCCAAGTATTATAAAGGTCCTTATTACACCCATTATCTCTTCTCTTCTCCCACTTAAATGTGCCCAGTTCCTTCACCTGGAGGGGTTCTAAGTTTCTTAATTCTGGTTGTGTTTCCCTGGAAACATATTGACTTGTCATTTTCTTTAAAATTTGGCGCCCACACTTGAGCACGTAGTGTTCTAGATGTGGTTTGAACAGGACAGTGGAACTAGTACCCTATTATCACCTTTCCTTTGGATGCTAAATTAATGAAATCCGAGATCACACCACCTTTTGACTGCCATATAACACCATTGACTCATGCTTAGATCGTAGTCTTGTTAAACTCTCTGAGTTGTATTTTTAAATATGATAGCTGACTAGCCATATCTCCCTCATATTCTCAGTAAAATTTTTGAAACCAAGTACAGGTAATTTAAATTTAGTCTTGTTTCTTTCAATTATTTTGTCCCACTATTCTAGCTTGTTGATTTCTTTTCGATAACAATTTTGTCATCGCTGAGTCATAGACAGTGCCTCACTTTGTGTTGGGGCAGCTAGGTGGCATGCTCGCCCTGAAGTCAGGAAGACTTATCTTCCTAAGTTCAAATCTATCCTCAAATGTGTTACCCTGAGCAAGTCAGTTAACCTTGTTTGCCTCAGTTTCATCATCCGTAAAGTGAGCTGGAGAAGAAAATGGCAAAGCACTCTAGTATCTTTGCCAAGAAAATTCCAGATTGTTTCACAAAAAGCCAAACATGAGTGTAAAAAGACTCAACAACAACTAATTTTGTGTTATCTGCAAATTTGAGAATCTGGCTTTTTCAATCTAAATAATTGTTAAAAGATATTGAATTGGGTGCAGAACAAATCTCCATGTTATTCTACTTGGGAATTCCCATACCGCCATCCATGTATTCAGTCCATCTCTATATTTTATCCATGAGGCAACATGATGGCACAGTGGAATGAGTACCAGACCTAAGCTAGAGGACATAGTCCTGTTCCTGGTTCTGTTCACTGTGCATAAGTCAAGTGAACTTTATGTGCCTCATTTTCCTCCTGGACTAGTTGACCTCAGATATCTTACCTGAGTTTCAAGCTGTGATTCCTTAATAGTGTGACAGAGACTCTGCTGAAGCCTAGATACACAATTATTGTGTCATTTCTGTGATAATGTCAGTTTGGAAACCTCATCCATAAAGGAAACTAGGTCTGGCCTGACTTGTTCGTAATGAACCCTTGCTTTCCCAGCGTCCTAACTGCTCAGAAACAGTGCCTGATCGGTTCTAGAATTTTACCAGGAATCAACTTTGATTCATCATATTTATTTTTTGTATTCCTTTTTTCAGAGACCTGAGCAACAATGCAATCATGTCCTTACAAGGAAACACATTTTCACAAATGAAGAAACTTCAAGAATTGTAAGCTTACATTTTCTTTTCAGATTGTTCTGAGTAGCACATAGAGTATAAGAAATGCCACTGGGTTCACATAATATCAAATGAAATAATATGTCTAAAGTGCATTGTAAAGCCTTAAAGAACTACTCAAATGTCAGCTGTTTTCTCCCCCCTCCCTGCCCCCTCTGCATAATACTGCTATCCAGGACCATAAGAAGCAACATGGCACAATGGAAAGAAAGCTGGCCTTGAAACCAGGAAGACTTGGGTTCAGGTCCTGCTTCTGACACATAAGTGACTCAGGAACCCTGGACAAGTCACTTTAGCCTCTCAGTGACCTAGACGACTCACTGCAACCACAAGTTGCAGAGAAGATGCTGACTTGCCAATATTGGAGAGGGGGTTTTCTCATCCAGTAGTTTCCCATACCAGGCAAATCACAGGTCTGATCTTTCTGCCTGTCACTGTTATTACAGATAGTTGACTAGACAGCCACATTCTTAATATTATTATTTCTATGGTATGTAGAAATACTTTGGCTAATCTGTTCTTCGTCACTGTAGCTACTCGCTCCAATGATAAGGGTCACTACTCAACCATTCCTGTATATCCTTTGAGACTTGATTGCATTATATAAGAAACAGAGATGAGGATTTGGGGGGAGGATGATTGAAAAGATTGGTGTAACTTGGCTACACTCCTGAGTTTAACTTTGTAGATTCTAATATATCAGCCAACACACAACTGTAGGCAGAAGTTTTCTGTAATGAGTTTTTGTAATATTAGTATTTACAACAAGTCAGGGGGCCGAAAAATGAATAACACATGTTATTGCATTGTAATAGAGATGACCTATAGAAAATGTCTAACTTGGGATATGCATTTTCAGCTTTAAAATGCATCTGATTGTTATTATTTATATGCATTTGGTTGGCTTACAGAGATGTGTGTTTCATAGAGAAAAACTCGAATTTAATTACTCTCCTCAGGCATTTAAATACATCGAGTCTCCTGTGTGATTGCCAGCTCAAGTGGCTTCCACAGTGGGTGGCAGAAAATAACTTTCAGAATTCAGTTAATGCCAGTTGTGCCCATCCTCAGCAGCTAAAAGGAAGAAGTATTTTTGCTGTGAGTCCAGATGGCTTTGTCTGTGGTGAGTATGACTGTTCTCCTCCTATCCTAGTTGTCAGTTCCCTGCACAATCTAAGAATGTTGTTTGTAAAGTGATCCTTTTGCTTTTATCACCTCATTTATTTTTCTTTTCCACTTTGAAATGCATGACTAGATTTTCATTTTATTTGTTCTACAGATGGGGAGGGAGGTTTTAAAAAGAATTTTAATGTCACTTATTCTGTCTTTACAAGGTATGATAATGATTATTAGCTTATGTCTTGTACAAAGCCATAACCCCTCCCCCCAAAAAAGAACCATACAATACTTATACAGAAACTTGTGCGAAGATGGTAATATGCATGAAATATTGAATTCATATATACATATATGTGCCTGTGTATGCATTCCTGTATATTTAAATGTATATGTGTATATACCTATGTGTATAGTTATATTGTTGAATATATTTACATGTGTGTATACCTATGGGTGTACATTTACATAATTAAATGCATATACGTGGTTGTATATACATACAGGCATACATTATTATGTATATATCAACATGCACATATACATAAAATATGTGCATACATATATAAGATATGTATATACACATATATTTTATCATTTTATGCATTTGAGGAAAGGCAGTAGAGATGGACAAAATGTTGTAGAAAATTTGTAAAATAACAGACTAGATTGCTTTTGGAGATTCTCTTTCCTATGCAATGACCTGAAGCTTTTCATGAAAGCAAAGGCCTACCACCTTTTTAACACAAAAATCTGTTGTTGCTATATGGCAAAAAAAACCCAAGGAATATGACAGTCTTTGAAGAATTAACGGTGAATATCAATTATACAGAGGACAGTGGAGGAAGGGATGTAGTGTTTGTTAAGAGGCTTCAACAACCAATGAGGAACTTCCAAAAAAAACAAAAACCAAAACCCAGAGAAACAGATGTCATTAAGGAATTGTATGACAGGAGGTGGTGATGTTGCCAAGTGTGAGGGGTGACAAATGTTCCACTGGTACCTTTGAAATACCAGCAGTCTGGTCTGTTACTTTACAACTTTTTGTCCATCTCTACTGCTTTTCCCCCAAATATATAGACAGACAAGTACTCTATGTCAGACATCTACATACATTTTATAATCAATAGGCATCTTTTATCCACTTTGTCTTTCCTATGTGGATGGTTAGGCCAAACTCCTTTGAATGATTCCATATCTCTTCCAGGAGATTCTGCACTATGCTGGGACTTGAATGCACTAGGCACAATGTCATCCATAAATAGAGCGTTTGTGGTACCTTGCCATTCACAAGATATCCCTCTTTAGCTTGGACTTTACACTGTATCTCCTCTATCACAGTGGAGAACACTATGCATCACTTAATGTTTAAGATCGGGGTCATTGAACAAGGTAGTTTCTGTTATGTCCTTCAAGGAATCTTGAAGGGTTTGAAAGTAGACATGGGCGTCACTTTGTTGAACAAGAACCTGCAAGGTGGCATGACATTTTGCTTTACTACAATTAAATACCTTTTTATTTTCATATTCAACAAATAGTGAACACAATGAGATCTTACATTTTCTACATTTTCCGGTCATTTATGAAATAAGAGCAATGCGGTTTATTGCTGATTATGGCTTTGTCAAGACTGCTTGTTCCATTTCTTCATTGAGATCATCCTCTTACAATTTTTTAATGGGAGTAAACATAGATCAGGGCAACTGGTGTCAGTATTGTTTTTTTCTGTTGCCTTTTATTTGTATTAATAAGCTCTGAGTTTGGTTTTTTCCTATGCCCTTGGTATCTTTCCCTCTAGTTACCTTGTTTTTCAATCCCACCATGCCCTCAGCTGTGTTGCCTCCAGAAAGGGTCTCTTCTGTCCACTTTGTTGTATCCAGTTACTTTCCCTATTTCTGTTCTCTTTAGTGACATTCCTACCTTCTCTACAAGCACAGAGAGGGCTATAATATTAGGGTCCTAGCATGGTGGTTTTACCTTCAATGATAGAAAAAAAAAAACAATTTGTTATTTTTTAAATAAATCTTTCCCATTTCATCTATTTATTGTACTCCTTCCATTTTTTTTATCCTTAAATCCCCTTGGATTGATTTGCTTAGTTGAATGTCTTGCCAAGCTTTCTTTAAACTGGTTTTACCCTCTACTTTCTTTTTTTATGAGATAGTATTGCTCATAACAATCCATCATCTTCCTTTATAAGATTTTGCAAACAAGTTTATGTTCTGAGTGTTGTCTTTGGCAGCCACTTATTTCCATTTGACATGTAAGTCACATGTTAACTTGCTAAGGCACTCTCTGGGTTTTTATTTTTATACTCCTGTTGATTGACTTACATGAGTTAAACTTGATTACAGAGTCAGTGTCTTTTCTGTTGTTAATTTGCCATGAGGCAAAAAAGAAAAAAAACAAGGGAAGCCAAAGACCATTAAACAGAAATGTCATGCTTCTACTAGATCATCAACACTTTCTTTAAAAAAAAAAACTTTGTTGGTAGCGAACATGACAATGTTATGCAAATAATATTATCCAAAAAATGAAACATTATATTTTAACAGAGATTGGATAAGACTTCTTGTTGATAACGGAGTTAGTTTTCAGTCAGCTGTCTGTGTCAAACCATCAACTTATCAGAGATAGGATTAGAATTTAGAAAATCAGGAAGAAAGCATAATAATGAGAAAGAGATATGCTTACAATGGACACAACTCAGTCCTGAACTACTTAATGAAGCAATTTGAAGTGAAAATCATGGCTAAATGAACTTTATATTAACATACAGTTATCAGGGGCATCTCCGATACTTCCTCATCGTATCTTTGAACATTGATTCCGGAATGAATAAGAGTGATCAAATCCCTATGTGTCAGGAAAAATTAATCTTGGTTACAACAAGCCATTTGTGAGACTTTAAATGCAACTGAGTTATTAGAGCCCCAGACTAGTTAAGCATAGGATGGGGATTTGGATTAATCAGAAGTATTCTCTTTAGGGTTTAGATGTTCCTGGGAAATTTAAGTTCCTAAAGTTAATTTGTGGGGAGGGAAGAAAAGCAAAAAACTAAGAATAGCTACTTATAATGAAGAGCTGCATGACTGTAATTATGGAGTTTCCCTGCTAGTACCTTGGAGTAGTATGTTTGATTCAGTTTTAAAACCTCACTGCCGAGATGACTTATTTGACTATTGTTAGAATGTTTTTTACAGCAGGCTGCTTGTTGTATAAGTGGTGGTATACCTAAATGACTGGATATGGTGTCAGTTCTGTTTTTGTAAAATGTGGAACCAGTTGCTAACACACCAGACAAATTATCTGTTTTTATTTGCCTAACTCCATGTAATGGAGATCATAATAGTGATTATGGCTCTAGGAGACTGGAGACACTAGGAATGGTGACCATGACTTTAGTGTAGTTTTTAGCTAGTTTCTTCCTAAAAATTACATAAAGTAAAATTATTTGCATCAAGGGGCTGACTGCATATTTTCTGATAGCCATAAAGTTGCATCCTCTTACCATGTACTGTCAGAGAAGGGTGGTACAGTGGCCTAGAATCTTAGGCTCTAAGTAGTTAGACAGGGAATTGGTTCCTGCCTCAGTCATTGACTGGCTGTGTGACTGTGTCTCAGGGCATATAGCACCATGCCTGGCACATAAGATGTGCTCCTGAGATGCTTGTTGATTGATGGATTGATAATGCCTGCCTCCTGAGGCTATTACAAGGGTCAAATGATATTTTATATATATATATATATATATATATATATATATATATATATATATATATATATATATATATATATATATATATATATAAAAAGAATTATGTAAGTATAACTTAAGTCACTTGGTCAGGGCCACATAGCTAGTAAGTATCTGAGGTCAGATTTGAACTCTGGAAGATGAGTCTTTCTGACTCCAGACCTGGCATTCTATCCACTACACCAACTAGATGCCTTCTAAAAACAACAACCAAAAGGCTATTGCAAGGGTCAAAAGAGATTGTATATGTAAAAGCATTTTATAAATGTAAATTATCATTACTGGTTGATTTTTTTTAAAGGCCTGATCTCTTCTGCCTCCAAGTGAACTCAGTTAGCAGACACTGTAGCCCATCATTTACTTCTTGCTGCTAGTTCCTCGCTAAGCTGTTTAATGGCTGTCCTCATTGGCTCAAACACTCTCCCTCCTCAATTCTACCTACTGACCTTGCTGGCTTCCTTTAAGTCCCAGTTAAAATTCCATCTTTTACAGGAAGCCTTTCCTGACCCCTCTTAATTCTAGTGCCTTCCCTCTCTTAATTATTTTCAGGTTATCCTGTACATAGCTTACTTTGTGCGTGTGTGTGCATATACATATATTTGTTTGCACGTTGTCTCCCCCCATTAGATTGTAAGCTCCTTGAGGCTAGGGACAGCCTTTTGCCTCTTTTTGTATCCTTAGTGCTTAACAGGGTGCCTGGCACATAGTAGGTACTTACAAATGTTGATTCGTTGATTGAATTCAAAGACATAGAAGCAAAAACCTACTCCATAGATATTTCATTGGTATACATATTTGAATAGTTCATGGTCTTTGGACACTTAAGTTCTTGATTTTTACATTTCTTCTTTGTTTATTTTGATAGATGATTTTCCTAAACCCCAGATAACAGTCCAGCCAGAGACCCAGTCAGCAATAAAAGGGTCCAACTTGAGTTTTATCTGCTCTGCTGCTAGCAGCAGTGACTCCCCAATGACATTCGCCTGGAAAAAAGATAATGAACTACTCCATGATGCTGAAATGGAAAATTATGCACACCTCCGGGCCCAGGGAGGTGAAGTGATGGAGTACACCACCATTCTTCGGCTGCGCAATGTCCAGTTTACCACTGAAGGGAAATACCAGTGTGTCATTTCTAATCACTTTGGTTCATCATACTCTGTCAAAGCCAAGCTAACTGTAAATAGTATGTGATTCTTTTCTTCCTTTTGCATTTAAAGAGACTTAATTGTTTTAGAAAAGTATGCCTGTCTCCCTTTTTCTAACCCTTGTCATTCTTACTCTCGACTTGGAGTGCTTTGATCTGATTTGAATGGCTAATGTTGCTGTTTTGCTGTCCCATTCTCACAGGTCATGATGTTCCCATTAATGTTAGCCTTGTTACGTAGATCTTTGTAGCAAACTATATAGAAAACAGGGGTGTGAATTTAAGCGAAGAAAAATAAATCCAACTTAGAATCATGACATTCTGGGTCTGAAAGGGTCCTTAACGATCAGATGACAGAATCACGGATTTGGACAGGCCTTCAGGGGTCATATAATCCAACTTATATACTCAACTGAGAATCCTTTCTTCATGAGCATCCCCAGCAAGGGCTTCTCCAAACTTCTTTTGAAGATCTCTTGCAATGGGAAACATCTTAAGGCCACCCATTCCAGTTTTTGGTAGCTCAAATTGTTAGGAAGTGTTTCCTTATATTGAGTCTAAATCTTTTTTCTTTGCAGCCTCCACTCATGGCTCTTAGAATATCCTCTGGGCCAAACAAACAACTCAGGTGTCCTTAAAATGCAAAAGAAATATCTAAAAGAATTCTAAATGGGAAAGTTGGAAGACTGGATTTTACTTCCTAGCTTTTACTAGGCCATATAGCTTTGGATCAATTGCTTAACCTTGCTGGGCATACTTTTTTAATCTATAAAATGGAGATAATTTTTATCTATATCACAGGCCTATATTGAGAACCAAAGGAAATAAACTATGTAAAATTGCTTTAAAACTAGGCAAACAATATCAGAATGTAAGGTGAAATGATTACAAGGACGGCTGAGGTACTAACATATGTCTTTCTGATTTTAGTGCTTCCTTCATTTACAAAGATACCCATGGACCTTACCGTCCGGGCCGGAGCAATGGCCCGTTTAGAATGTGCTGCTGTTGGCCACCCAGCACCACAGATTGCCTGGCAGAAAGATGGCGGCACAGACTTTCCAGCAGCTCGGGAAAGACGTATGCATGTTATGCCAGAGGACGACGTGTTCTTTATTGTGGATGTAAAAATAGAGGACGTTGGTGTTTATAGCTGTACTGCCCAAAACAGTGCCGGGAGTATATCAGCAAATGCAACACTGACTGTCTTGGGTGAGTTGAACCTTAAAGATTCTGAATCCAGGTGGCTGTGGGACTGAGTTAGTAGTTAGTTGGTTAGTAGTAGTTGGCTAATAACTAACATGGAGGGCAGCTAGTTAACACAATAGATAGAGCACCAGGCCTGAAGTCAGGAAGAGTCATCTTCATGAGTTTAAACCTGGCCTCAAACACTTAACTAAGTGTATGACCCTGGGCAAGTTACTTAACTCTGTTTGCCTCAGTTTTCCTCATCTATAAAATGAGCTGGAGAAGGCAGTGGCAAACCACTCCAGTATCTTTGCCATGAAAACCCCGAATGGAGCCATGAAGAGCTGGACATGACTGAAGTGACTGAACAAATAAAAGCAAATTATTAAGAACTCTGGTTACTCATTTCTGTCTCCACATACTGTTGTGAAAACTAGTATTGAATTAAGTGATCCTTTTATCTCTTTTTAAAGCAGAGTGCTCTATGAACATTAAAGAACTATGCAAATGTCAGTTGCTTTTATTAATAATATTATTCTAGCTCATAAGAGGCAGTATGGATAGAGAGCTGGTCTGAGAAGGAGGAAAACCTGGATCCAAGGCCCACTTCCAACACATACTGGCTGTGAGAAATAGAATTGTGAAGTACGAACAAAAGATGATCGTCTAGACGCTCTAGTGTGGCTCTAGAAGTAACTAAAGGAGCACCCAATTAGATAATTGGCTTTAAGAAATTATTTTCAGTACTATGAAAAATCATTATGAGTGTTTCCTTATAAGACCTACCCAGCAGAACATTTCCATTTTAAATCTGACCACTTAGATTAAATCAACAGGCAGATCTAATCTTAACTTATTTTTATACATTTTAACTCAAATATTAATAAGATTTTACTTCATCTTGGTTGCCATTTCCCTTGCTCTGGAGTAAAAAGAAAACAAAATACAACAAAATGAGTTGGAACATATATTAATATTCCACCTTAATATACATTAGCTTGGTTAGGGTACACTAGTGAATGATGAAAGGACAATGAATGTAACAACAAATACCATTTACTTTTAGGCAGAAATAAGCATTTAAAAGAAAATACTTCAGTTGTTGAATGTTAGAAATTTCAAATTTTAGTTTAAAATAAATTTTCTTACTGGACCTAGTGATATAGAAAACTTACATGTATGAGAAACTGGGAAAAAAAAAACAACAAACCAACCCATTATCATTTCAGAAACTCCATCATTTTTGCGACCACTATTGGATCGAACTGTGACCAAAGGGGAGACGGCTGTCTTACAGTGTATTGCTGGTGGTAGCCCCCCACCCAAGCTGAACTGGACTAAAGATGACAGTCCTCTAATTGTCACAGAACGGCATTTTTTTGCTGCGGGAAATCAGCTGCTGATCATCGTGGACACAGATATGGAGGATGCTGGGAAGTACACTTGTGAAATGTCTAACACACTTGGAACTGAAAGAGGGAATGTTCGTCTCAGTGTAATTCCCACTCCCACCTGTGATTCTCCCCAGAATGCTGCCCCATCATTAGATGATGATGGATGGGCCACCGTGGGAGTTGTGATCATAGCAGTGGTTTGCTGTGTGGTGGGCACTTCCTTAGTGTGGGTGGTCATCATATACCACACAAGGAGGAGAAATGAAGATTGCAGCATTACAAACACAGGTGCGTAAATAGAAGCTTGGCACCAGGTACAGCAGTCATGTGTGTTTGTGGTTCAGGAGTAATTTTCTTCTCCCAGAATATTTGTGTATCTCTATGTCTCCTTCAGTCAGAAGGATGACTCATTTGTTTCAGTCTGTAGAAATATGATCAGTGAAAAATAACATCACTCCCATTATCCTTTGCCCTGCCCCCAGCCCAAAATGTATTTGTGTTTGACTTTCATGTACATTTCAAAGCACACATCGAAATACAGCATAATAATTTTTTACTAGGGCTATCAGAAAATAGGAGGGTTTCTACCTAAGTTATAAAGACTTAGTCTTTTATCACTCTTACTATGTGGTCTTTGCTTGGGGGGATTTAATTTTGGCTTATTATACATCTCCGTCCTGTAATGTTAGTTTATGTTGTGTGGAAAGGAAACTCTTCATTTGATTTAGCATTTTTTTCAGGAAGAGGACTATAAGATTAAGTGAAATAATCTAAGGTTAACTTTTAAATCAGATTCTATTCTTTAAATAATCATAGCCCCTTAGCTCGCTCAAGAGAGAATTACTTGATCCAAACCAGTTTTCTTAGAAAAACTCAGTCCTCATTTCATTAAACCTATATTTAAAACTTTAGAAATCATCATAATATTGACTATTGTTCAGATGGAGATTAACAGGCTTTTGTAGCCATATTTGGTATTTTAGATATTATGTTATTTATAATATATATAATTATACACTAATTATGTATATTATATATAACATGATATCATATTGTATTATAATTATGTCATATAAAATATGTATTTTTAATCCGTGCTGCACTTTTTTTTATCACAGATGAAACAAATCTACCAGCTGATATCCCAAGTTATTTGTCATCCCAGGGAACATTAGCTGAAAGACAGGATGGGTACGGCTCATCAGAAAATGGGAGCCATCACCAATTTATCACATCTTCAGGGGGTGGCTATCTTTTACAACGTGACAGCAGTGGTAGGTATTTGAAATAAAAATGGATGTCAGACTAAATGCTTTACCAAGCACAGAAATTTAGTACCCAGCCCAAGGTCACTGGTGTGAAGCTGAGTTACGTAATCTTGCTCCTTCCTCTATTAGGAAATCTTTCATTGTGTCCACCTACACCAAGACAGACTAAATGAACTTGATTTCCTTCATGCAACACTGAGAGTCCCTACTTTTATAATCTTAAATCTTTTTTAGGCTATGACCACATGCTATTGCTTGTTTAAATGAGGGTATCAGTTACTAAACATGTATTAAGCACCTATTCTGTGGTAAACGCTGGAAATAAAAAGTGATTCAGTCCCATCCCTCAAGGAGCTACTATCCTTTAGAAGAAGACAGTATGTACACATATGAAGAAATATGGAAAATATAATCCCAAATGCAAGTTAATTTCAGAAAAGAGGTGGCATTAGTAGCTGTGGGTATTCCAAAAGGTGCCATGTTGGAGGTTACTCTTCAGCTGAACTCTCAAGGAAATGAGGGATGATAAAAGACAGAGGCAAGTTGGCAGTGAATTTGAAATTTAAGAGACAAGCTGCACACAGACGCAGAGACAGGAGATGTAATATTGTGTGACAGGGATGGAAAATTGCTCAGTTTGGATAGACACAGAATGTGTGAAGGGGGCTAATGAGTAATAGGTCTGGAGAGGTAGGCTGGGGCCAGACTGGGAAGGGTTATATGTGCCAAACCCAGGACTTCATATATTTTATCTTAGAGGAAGTGCTGATATGTATCAAACCCCATACTAACTCCCTGGATTCATATCATTATTTTAGTAAGAAAAAAACAATTCTGACTTGGCTTTTAACAGAGGAAACAGGGTGGTACAGTGGCCCTGGAGTAAGGAGATCTGGGTTCAAATCCCACCACTGAACCACCTTGGACAAATCCCTTAATTGAGGATTGTGCTAGGTGGGCTTGTGAGGGCTCATCCAGCTCTAAATCTGTAGTCACTGCTAACTTCCTTAACAACCCCATTCTATCCTTCTTCTTTGACTTCAAGAAGCGGTTATAAATTTGCCCCAGTGATATACAACAGAGGTGTTATTTATGATGACCTAACCAAAAATGTTATCTTCTTATCTGGGGGGAAAATCCACAAATAGGAAAATATTTATTTGCAGGTAGGTGACTGATTTAGGTGGTGCAGTGGATAGAATGCCGGGGCTGGAGTTGGGAAAATCTGATGAGTTCACACCTGGCCTCAGACACTTACTAGCTGTGTGACCCTAGGCAAGTCACTTAAAAAAGTACAACCCTCTGTTTGCCTCAGTCTCCTTATCTGTAAAATGGAGATAATAGCACCTACATCACAGGGTTTTTTGAGGATCAAATAAGATAATTGCAAAGGTCGTAAATCACGTATGATGCCTAGCACGTATTAGGCACTATATAAATGTTAGCTATGATGATGATCTATCTTTCTGATTTCAAGGCACTTGTCCTATGGATAATAGCAGTGAGACAGACATGGAAGGTGTCACAGATCCGTTCTTATGCCACTACCTTGGAACAACAGGCACTGGGTATCTGAAGGGGACTGTCTATGGCTCTGATTCTTTTGATAACTACCGCCCAGGTATGTAGATTTATAGCTCAAGTCGAGACTGATGTCATCACTCTCCATGGAATCTCTAGCAGTGCTAATTCTCAGAACTGAAATTTCTCTTGTGTTTTTATTTTTTTTTCTTAACATGTAAAAAGGTTGCAGCCAGGACCCAAGAACTACTTGCTTGGATCATTATGAGTCCACTTATATAAAGAAAAAAGAGTGTTACCCATGTTCACATCCATCAGAGGAATCCTGTGACCAGAATATGAGTAGTGTTGGAAGGCCTTCTCCCATGAATAAATTAGTCAACACTATCTACATTCAAAATGAAGGATCTGGGATCAAAAGCTTGTCTCAAAACAAAAATGCTGTGGATTTTCATGCAGTCCAAGAACCATCATCTACAGCACCCAGTAATCCTTATATGGGTGAGTTTCTCAGCTGAATTAAGCCATCAAGGTAGTAATGCCCTTAGCTTACGTTCCAGGAATACAGCAGAAAACTTAAATGCCAGACTTGTGAAAAAGGACGATATATTTAGAATTGGAATATACTTTAGAGGGCATCTAATTCCAACTGTTCATTTGACAGCTAAGGATACTGAGGTCCCAGGAGTCTAAATGACTTCTCCAAGGTTATAAAGGTAGTATGAGGAAGAGCCAGGATTTTAATAGTAAATCTAGCATGTCTTTTGCCTCATCATGATTTTCCTTATGGAGAAATAAATTCATTTATGATAGTGTAAATATTTTTTTAGGCAGATTCAGAGGAGAGAAATCTTTTTTTTTACTGTGTTATACACTTAATCTAGATTTGAGAGACCGCTTTTAAGAACTTTCTGGGAAGCACTGTGTGTGGTATCCCCAAAGAGATGAGAGTTCAGGGAGTGGCTTAGGAGCTCAGCCCTTCAGCCATGTGGAAAAAGTGGTTTTGGGCTACAAAGTGCTTTGGGGAGGAGCCGAGTGTACAGCATGACTGTGGTTTGGGATGTCTAGTAGCTAATAACTGAACCCACAGAAGAAGGGTGGAAAACAACGTCTACCTAGCAAGAACTGCAAGCAAGACAAGTTTGGGTCCCTTCTGGCAGAAAAGACCATCAGAGCTGAATGCCAGCAACTGGGAGGCAGTGATATGTAGGTTTTAGTGTTTTTAGTTTAGTCAAATATTAATGAAAGATGAGAAAAGATAAAATATGCATTCATTTACTAAGTGGGTGGGAGTAAAGAGGGATGGAAAACACATCTAATTTCTTAAATTCCAGGATGTAGGTATCCCACCCATATTGTCTGTCTACTGGGGGATAATCACACCAGCGGGAGAGTCCTTGAAAATTCTTATTTAAGAGATTTGGGACATTAAAAAATTCAAATCTTTGATTGTTTAAACCTTAAAGGTCTATGTAAATGTGAGCTGTGTAGATGGATCTAGGATTTCATTGGTTAAATACTTCTTTCACCAGTCCAGATCCCAAGCACTCCAGGCTTCCTCACCCTGTCCTTCCATTTCTCTTCCAGGAAGGTTCCCAATATGCTGGAGGCCTTCTGCTCACCCTTTTTCATTTATTAAAGATACTAGTCTAGCACTTGGGCTTGCTATCTTTTGAGTTTCCTTCTTGATACTTAACGACCCAACCTCCTTGTCCTTGAAATTACCATTCATGGCACTTTTTGCGCGCGCGCGCGTGCACACACACACACACACACACACACACACACACACACACATATCTTTTCATTCCCCTTTAAGTCACCCACAATTTTGATCCTTCTGAGATCATGGAGTTCCATGATCCAGAGCCATATTGCATCAGCAGGAGAATTTATTATCGTAATCATTTTTGTTTATATGTGTTCTTCACTACAGGAACATTTGGAAAGCCTCTTGGGAAGCCTCAACTGGATGCTTTTTCAAGCTGCGGACAGCCAAAAACTTTACATATGAACTCTCATGACTCCCAAGACTTTTCCTCTGAATTAGAAGAAGATGGGAGAGAGAGGACAGTTTTTCAAGGAGAAAGTCACACACATACATACAAACAGGTCTTGGAAGGCTATAGGACTCCAACTTTTCAGTCTTACGACCTGGACACATAGCTGCACTGGTACTAACTATTGAATGGAACCAAAGAAATCTTCTAACATACTACCTCAAGCAGACTTTTATTTAAAAGAAAGAAAATCCTATGACTTTAAAGGAAACTGAATTTTTAAAGGATACACCAAAATGCCTATTTATACAAATTTTAAAAACTGCCAAAAATGTTATAAAATTTTATACAGGGAATAGCTTTCATATAAGAATATCATTTTAAACTATTTTATAGCTTTGTTTTATGCAAAATTGTATCTTTTGTAAATTAATGGTATAAATATCATGACTATTTTATGTATTTTTATAACGCCAGATTTCTTTTTTATTGAAAATGAGTACTAAAGCCTTTTAAAAAATAGCACAGTCTTATCCCTTCTTGGAATGGAGGTGGCTCAATCTTTTTTCCACACAGGACATGTAATTAAGTATGGGTCCATGTGGCCCCAAAGTCCATGCAGATAAAAAGAAATAGGAATTACTATACAAAATTTGCTTTTTAACTTAAATCTTTGGAATTCAACCTTACCAATTTTTATTCCAAATATTTTCCACCTCGCAAATGAATGCATATTATATTTGCTAAATTAATGAGTCTCTAAATGTACATGATAGAGGTTTGTTGATGAAGGGTATGTAGTAAGGCAGCAGAAATGACCAAAAGCACTTTGCTCTCCCACCAATGCATTTATGACACAGTTTAAGCTGCACGCCAACACCTTGTGTTGTGCAGGGTTTTTTTTTTTTACTTTTCCAAAAGCACTTTTACATTCATCATCTTATTACATCCAGATAGGGGACAGTGGTCATGTGTTGTATTTCTTTCTCTTTTATCACCGTTTTACAGATGAGGAAACCGAGGCAGACAAGTTAAGTGATTTGCCCAGGGTCACACTAGGAAGCATATGAAGCCAGATTGGAACTCAACTTTGCCTGATTCCAGGTCCAAAACGTTGTCAGTACTGTGCCACCTAATTCCCTCTTCTAAATGAATATGGTATTTCTTGAATGAGATGTCTTATCTGAATGATTCTACACTTGTACATCCACCATAGGGTTCTTCATGATTTCCTAGATTTCTGAAGTCAGGTTGTTGCTAATAGTATACTTGTGCTGAAGACCCAATACCAACTCTAGTACTTAAAACTATCAGAAGATTTAGTTAAATCAAGAATAAAGGTCCATTTAAAATACTTGGTTCCTATCGGTGGGACTGGAATCAGCAAGACTCAGCTTCTTGAGTTCAAATCTGGCCTCAGACACTTACTAGCTGTGTGACCCCAGACAAGTTGCTTAACCCTGTTTACCTCAGTTTCCTCATCTCTAAAATGAACCGAAGAAGGAAATGACAAACCACTCCAGTATCTTTGCCAAGAAAACCTCAAATGATGTCGCAAAGAGTCAGACATGGCTGAACAACAAGGATTTGGGTGTGGAAATGGGAAAAGGAAACGATGTGAAAAATGAATGTAATTCTGTGTTTTCCAAATAAGTTTCAGTAGGTGGAAGTGGTTAAAAGAAGCAACTCATTAAATTTGATAATTTCAAAAACCGTGATATTTGTTTTTTATTTGGTAAATTCTTGGTGATTTTTTAACGTTAAAAAATTAAGCCTGTTGCCAAAGAGCTATTAATATTAATACCAAAAAGTTACTAGTATAGCACATGCACATTTTTAAGCCTTAGTACTTTGAAGGTGCAAATTTATGTTCTTGTCAGACTTTGAAGCCAAATGGAAAGCACTTGCTGGCCTACTGCACATCATACACACGCTTTTCAGGGGAAAAGTTGGAAGCAAAAGGTTTCCCTCCTTAATGGAGCTGAGTTTTAGAATTTTGTTGTTTATAAGCCAGAAACCTGGCACCCAGATTGCAGTATAACCTTCCCCTTTTTATTTAGACACTGGAATAGTAAGACAGGAAGTTGATCCTTTCTTAAATCACCAGGGACTAAGTGCAGAGAATGGATTTTACATGCCTCAGCTTATCATATTTCCAGATTTTCCAAATATTGCTGCTAATTTGTCTTCATTATTGCCAGATGTGGTGACAGATATTGATAGGGGTATTATTCTGTGATTACGAATTTCACTGTGAAGGATTGTTCCCAGACTTAAACAAAAATTTTATTCCACAATGCATGAAATTTAGAAATCTGATTCATCCCCTAAATTAATATAATTCTTCCTCCTTGCTTACACATTTTTAAACTTTTGGGTCAATGATAAGACCAGGGATCTAGAATAAGATTAGGAAAATAAATTTTGCTTTGTTCTTTACAGAAGAGTTTTAATTTTAGGAGGTCAAATGGAATTATTAATCAAGATTTGTCATGTGGTCCATAGCTGAAAGAAGCTCCTTTTAAATTACCATGAGTTTTAACTGCAAACGTATACCAAGTCAATTGACCACTCAATTCAAACCTTATTGAGTGTACTAATTGGAGTATTCCCATTTTTAAAATTATGTGTCTTTAGACGTAAGACCAATTCAATTGTCTTGACAGATATGTACAAATATTTTACCTTCCTCTTCATGATATCATAAGTCATGCCGATGAAAATTTCTCTGTTAGGTGCCAATCCCATGCTCTAATCAGTGTCATTATAATAGGTAATCTTTCTGATTGTTTGATTCACGATCACCATGCCTGTCTTCCTGTGTGATCCTTGCCCATGTTTTCTTTTCAGTTCACCAGAGGGAATCTACCCAACATTTTGTGGCCTTCCTTGTTTTCCCATGACATCAAAAGATTACCAACAGGCAGTTTATCCATCTGTTATCTCTTGTTCTCAACACATGACCAGCCCAATTCTTCTGCCTGTGCATTTCTTTAACGAAATCCTTTCTACCATTTTTCAGATTAAATCCTCATTTGTAACTTGTTGCATGCAGCCGGCTGACACTCACCTTGAGCATCTCCATTGCCTTTTGAATGTGTCTCAATTAAAATTATTCGGAGACTATAGAGAGACCTATTTAGAGATGCATTACGTGAATTACAGTTAACGTAATACCAAAAGAATATTGGTATTTGAAAGAAGGGCCTTTGTTTGGTCATTAAAAGAACTTTTCTGTTTCCCAAAGCCCATTTCCCATATAGCCCATTCTCCTGCTTAGCTCCGGGCCCTACTTACTAACTATGTAGTTTTCTTTCCATGATATTCTTTCTACTGAACAGGAAAACAGCACAAAATACTAATTCTACTGGTGATAAATTAAGGTAGTTTTCTAATATGTTGGAGAAAAATAAGTTTTTAATTCTAATGTGATTTTAAAAAAAAGTAAATATCTGTATCTATTTATAGATTTCCCCAGCTATATTGCCACGGATGCACATTCAAACTTTCCTCTCAAAATAGCAATGTTTTATGCCCCCTATTTTTTTGAAGGTTGAAGTCAAAAAAGAAAACATGGCTGTTTCATTCTCACAGCCCTGGGGAGTATTGTCGTTATAATAGGGTTCTGTATGGAATGCTTTTTTGCTTATTTAGTGGTTGTGGTGCCTCTTGGATATATTGCCACCATTTACTAGTTCTGTGACCTTGGGCAAGTCATGTCCCATCTCTGGGCTCAGTTAAAGGAGGGGATTCAAAAAGATATTCTCTAACTTTCCTTTCAACCTTGACAACCTATGAGTCTAAATTCAGCTGTAAACTCTTTGTTCTCCCAATCCACATTCCTGTGATCAGCAGTGTGTGGAGTCCTATAATGGCATCATTTAGATCTCTAAGAATCATTTTAAGCAGCGTTCTGTTAGCTTAGCACATCGAGCTACACAGTGTTCTGCCAAAAAAAAAAAAAATTACAAGCTTCAAAGGGGTGTACAGTTCTTTAATTCATTAAATGATGGCAATATTCTTTTAAAATATCTCTCTATCAGTATTTACCTCTCCAAAAGTCAAATAAGCTGAAAAATACACCTGAAGCAGAATACAGATGGGTTTTTGTTTTGGCGTATTGATATATGGCCATTGACATGCATGGGTTTTACTCTTGGGTTATGTCTTTGTTTTCACACTGGGTCAGGAGGAGGGGGATTTTTTCATTGTCAGAAATTTCCAAAGAAGAAACTGCCTCTAACCAACCAGCACTTTTTGTATAACTTACAGTCTTGGTTCCTGGGGGCACTGAGAAGATAAAGTAATATGTCTATACTTTGTTGCAGAAAGGACTTGAACCCAGTTCTTTCTGATTATAAGGCCATCTCTCTATCCCAGGGGTGGGGCCACAAGGCCCCATGTGGCCCTTTAGGTCCTCAAGTGCGGCCCTTTCACTGAATCCAAACTTCACAGAATGAATCCCCTTAATAAAAGGATTTGTTCTGTAAAACTTGGACTGAGTCAAAAGGCTGCACCCAAGAACCTAGAAGAGTGCAGATTCCCCACCCCTTCTCTATCCATTTCACTACACTGCCTTTCACTCTTGAGGTTTTAAAACTTCTCAGGATTATATATTGTGATCTTTAATGTTACATGAATAACTCAGTATTTAGATTTTTTTCCTGAAGGATATCTATCCACATTTTATTAAATTGTCCTAATAGCAATTTTCTCTACTACTTAAAGCTCTCTGTCAATTTTGATATTTGAATAGCCATGCTAGTTTAGATTAAAAGGTTTGCTTTTGATTACATGAGAGTCTGTCTATTCTTTCCAAGCTAACATTTGACTTATGAAAGAATGGATTAAAGTGACATATTGTGGACAGGAATGTATCCAATTTCTGACAACCATATGCACTGTCAAGCCATAGATTATAAATACTGGTTTTTTATTTCCCTATTTTTTTTAAGTTTTAAGGACCTGAATATTGTGGTCTATGATGCCAAGAATGAACAATTTAATTCTGGGCTAATTTATTTCATTCAATAAGCATTTAATCAGTATCTACTATGTACCAGGTACCTTGCTTGACTCTGGTCATGCAAAAGGTAAAATGGAAAGTCTCTGCATTCAAGGAGCATGTGTTCTATAAGCTTTGTTTCAGTTCTTCACTACTTTGAAGTACATATAAGTACAAGTCTTAATCTTTGGGCCTTGATGTGTCCAATGCCTCATTTTAGCTTGACCACGGGCCTCACCTCTCTCAGTTATTTATTTATTTATGTTTATTTATGAGAGATGCAAATTAAAACAACTCTGAGGCACCATCCCACACCTATCAGATTTGCTAATATGACAAAAAAGAAAAATGGCAAATGTTGGAGGGGATGTGGGAAAATTGAGACACTAATGCATTATGGGTGGAGTTGTGAACTGATTTAACCAATCTAAAGAGCAATTCGGAACTATGCCCAAAGACCTATACAACCATGACACTTTGACCCAGCAATACTACTACTAGGTATGTATCCCAAAGAGATAAAACAGAACAAAACAGATCTTCTCTGTAATCATACTAACTTTCTGTGATCAGGTTCTTTTTTTTCTGTTTGCTCATTTTCCAGTCTATTTCTTGACTTTTAAATTTAGGTTAAAGATAGTCTCTGCTGAACTTCTCTCAGCTAGTTCTGGGGATCTGTAAGTTTTAGTTCTTCCAAGGTGGTTTGATCTAAGGAGAGGTGTATTTACTATTCTTCTGGCCTCTCCTCTGGTCTGTAAGTAACCGCAAGCATTCTTTTCCTCCATGGAATTTTGACCAGAGACCCTGACCTGAACAAACTCTGATGTGCTGGTGCTCCTCCTTGCTATGGGACTGCAACTCAGGACCGTGACCTCAATCCAAGTATGTGTAATGCGATGGAGTACAGGACCCAGTGCCAGCAAAAGGAATCCTATAATCTCCTTCTGACAGGCTGCCTAACCCATTTACTGTCTGTGGGGTAAAAGGTCTGGAAATTGATACTGCTACTGTTTCAGTTGCCCCCAAGGCCTGCTTCCGGTTTGCTGGTGCTGGTCCTGCCAGCCTGCACTGTACTGAGCTCCACTCTTACCCAGTGTGACAGACCTTTCCTGCTGACTTTTTAAGTTATGTTGGGCTGGAAAATTGTTTCACCCATCCTTTTGTGGGTTCTGCCACTCCAGAATTTGTTTTGAAGCATTATTTATAGTTGTTTGGAGGGAGTTGTTTGTGGGAGAGGTCAGGCAAGTCCCTACCTTTTTTCCACCGTCTTAACCCTGCCCCTCTCCTCCCCCTCACTAATAATTTTAAAAGAAGATGGGGGGGGGCGGGAAGAATACACGATGGAAGAAATGAGGCAAAAAGATATGGAACTAATTCTTTCTCATAACTTGGACGAACCAGAAGAAGAGTATACAAATACAATAAATGGAGGAGGGAATAGGTATAGTAGACATATCATGAACTTCACTTTTTTCTGAACCAATAAAAGGACATCTGGCTGTGTACACAAACATACACACAAAGCATTTGGAGTAGAAATATATTGAATTAAACTGGAAAACAGATGAGGGAGGCTAAACATGAAAGTGAAAGAAGGGATAGAGATGCAGAAGAAACACCTAAAAGCAAAATCATCATCAACTATGGAGGACAGCTTTTTAAAAGGCAGACGTTCAGGAAAGAAAGTGTAAGAATCACTAATTGCTATCTAGGATAAGTGAAGAAAGGAGGGGAATCAGATCACTTCAATTATATATTCCTAAAGTTTATTCCATTCTCCTTGTTTATTGCCTCCTCTCTCTTTGTGAAGATGGAGAAGAGGAGAAAGAGATGAAAAGTTATGGGAGTGTTATAGGGAAAAAAAGCACAATTAACACTCATAATTGAGGGTATGAATAGGATGAACTCAGACATTAAACAAAACAGGGTAACAGATGTAAAAAATAGAATCCAATAGCATATTGTTCAATAAAGACATTTGAAATAAAAAGATACACGCAACTTCAAAATAAGGGGATTGAGAGGGAATTTACTGTGAACCAAATTAACTCTTCAGAAAACATGGGTAGTGAAGCAGTTAGGTGGTGCAGTGGATAAAGCACTGGCCCAGTGTAACAACAAAGTTGCTTCCTGCCGCTACTGTGGCTGTGGAAGGCCAATAATACCAGCACACAGTAGGGCTACTAGCACAGGTTCTTTGATCTGCTTTTCTAATTAAACATAAATATATCATTCACTTAGTTCAGGGGGAAAAAACAGCACCTTGAACGTGAGAGACAATACAAACAGAAATTACAAGCAGAAATTATATAAACAAAGCAAACAAATACAAATCAACAGACTTGGGCTTCTGTTTGTTCAAGACATTATATACACAGTTACCAGAGAGAAGCACCAACATCTGGGTTTTCAAAGCCAGTGAGGAGGGCCTCCAATGGCTACTACCTAGAGTCTTGTCTGGCCAAATCACAGGAACAGTCTTCCAATGACTGAGCCCTAAGCAAATTGCTAACCTCAGAGTATATATATACTTCTTCAGGGTCATAGGGCATCACAACCATGCAACTCAAACTGTTATGACCTAAGCCTTCCCATGATTTACTCAAAGACTCTTGATTACCTTAGTGCTGAGAAGCACTCCAAAACAAAAGAAAACAAAAGGTCCCACTTTACTTGTTATTACATTTACAAAGGCAAGACTCAAAGGTACTTGATTGCCTTAGTGGTGAGAAGCACTCCAAAACAAAAGACAACAAAAAAGTCCCACCCAGCTTACCATCACACCCAGGAGCCAGGAGGATCTGAGTTCAAATTCAGCCTCTGACAGGATGCTCAGAATTATATGGCCTCAGAACTGGCTATGTAACCCTGCACAAGTCATTTAACCCTGATTACCTCAAAACAAAGAAAATATGGGGAATAATCATGATCTCAGACAAGGCAACAGGAAAAAAATAACAAAAAACAACATGGTTAAAAGAAAGAAATGGAGAAACTATATTTATCTTAAAGTCACCATAAAAATCAAATAATATAAATGCTTAATATATGTAAACCAAAGGTATGGCATGTATGTATGTAAAGGAAATGTTAATTCAATCATTGATGTGTGGGAAGATCAGTTATTGAAAATATTCAGTTGCTAGTTTCAAGGGACTAGATTCAATAAAGATACTTGAAATATCTGGTCTGTAAGTAACCACAAGCATTCTTTTCATCCGTGGAACTTTGATCAGGGGCCCTGACCCAAACAAACTCTGATGTGCTAGTGCTCCTCCTTGCTATGGGACTGCAACTCAGGACTGTGACCTCAATCCAAGCATGTGTAATGCAATAGAGTCCAGGACCCAGTGCCAGCAAAAGGACTCCATGAATTCAGATAGGTCTCATGATTTTATGATCCTTTTTTAATATCCACCAAAGGGGCCTAGCCCAGTGCATTACACATAGTAGGCACCTCCCAAATATAGTGTTTTCTGTTGAGTACAGACATAAATTTGTATTACAGTAGGATTGATTAGTGTTAGTTATAAAAAGGAACATTATTAAGTTAGCTAAGTCAGCTAAAACTAAGAATTAGTTTTCCTAAGGGGGGACCGTGTATCTGTGGAATATCCTAGCATGGTGGAATAAGCTCTGAATTTCTACACAGAGAACAGGGCTCCAATCCCAGATCTGCCACTTACTTCCTCTGTGGCTTTGGACAAGTCAGTTGAAACTCTCTCTATTCTTAACTTTCCTCTGTCAAACGAGGGAGGTGGGGCTAGATAATTTCTAAGGAGCATTTCAGGTGAAAACCTATATGACCAACCTCTCTGAAGTGTAATCAGAAGGTAAGGTAATGGATTACATGATACTCAGGTGTGTACTGGGAAATGTTTAACAAACGGATCTCTGAAAAAAAAGGTATGCAGGCCACACTTTTAAGTTTAATCTACATTATTAAGACTGCCTTCATTACTTTATTAAAATTGGATGATCAACAAAATAATATCTCAAGCCCTGACCTGTAGCATTTGCCAAAATTTAACAATTGGCTCTCATGAGGAAATCTGAGCTTATGCCAGCAAAACCCTGATTATGCTTCAAGATCCTTCCTAGTGTTGCATTTTTAAGATTGCTACAACTATTTCAGGAAGAATGAAAGATTGGAAAAAGATTCAAAATTGACTTGGCTTTATTCCTACAAACCTCTAAAGTCCAGTTTAAATTCTTTTTCTTTATTTTTTGTGCTATAAGAAATGACAAGCAGAATGACCTTAGAAAAACCTGGAAAGACTTACGTGAACTGATGCATAGTGAAGTGAACAGTAACAGCAATATTTTTTGATGAAGAACTGTGAATGACCTAGTTATTCTCAGACTAAAGATGAAGAATACTATCCACTTCCAGAGAAAGAACTGATATTGATTGAATACAGACAAAGCATGCTATTTTTGACTTTCTTTCATGGTTTTCTTTTATTCAAGTCTTCTTGTACAGAATGACTGGTACGGAAATGTTTTACATAATTGCACATGTTTGACTTCTATCTGATTGCTTACCGTCTCAGGGAGGGGGAGGGGAGGTGGGAAGAAAGGGATAGACTTTTGAACTCAAAACTTTAAATAAAAATACTTTAAAAATTGGAAAACTATTTTTTTTCTTCCATGAAGCTTTCTATGACCCCTTCTTACATGTAAGTATCTTCCCTGAGGATCTCATATAGCACCTCTCTAATTCACTTAGCATGAAATATTTGTGTGTTACAGTAACCCGTTTCTGTCCTACCCCTCTTCCTAAATTCTCTGTAAAGACAAGGCTACAATTTTACGTAAACTTCATATCTCTGCCACCTTAGCACGGTACTTTGCCCATAATAGGAGCCTAATATATGTTTTTGAACTAATACATATTGTTAATAAACCAATAGAAGGTCAGTAAAGTGTATACAGAAGAGGTATATTTTTTTTCTTTCCATCTATACCATGCTTTCTTTCCTTTCCAGTGCCTTCTCCCAATTTGGACCTCTCTTTGGACCAGATGTTTCTAAATGGGCTGTACTGATTTATGTTTATACTCAGAGGGAGAGGGGTTGGAGAGGGGATGGTATATTTAGAAAGGAGACATTATGCCAACTTTGTGTTTATTTTAAGTGAAGTCTGTCACAAAGGAGACGTTTTTCCTCAGGAAAAAAAATTTGCCTCCTTGAGCCAGGTGTTCCTTATAGCTAAGTTAAAACATGTCTGTGAAAGTCTTAACATCCTTTACCCCACAACAAGCAATAAAAAGTTTCTGTTGGCATTCGTCAATTTATCTGTGATTTTAAACCTGTTGCTTATTTCTAGTTCTGTTTGTAAATCTCCTTCCTTCACATGTTGCTAAGTAATATAATTGCCCACTTCACTCCCCATAGCTTTCTATTTCTTCACAGATGCTAAAGTAAATCAATTAGGGGCCTGACAGGGTCTGCACCTTTCCACAAAGTGCCTTATTTGCTGTTGCTAGCTTTCTTGAATTTGTAGACAATTTTCCTTTCTGCTGCCAGAGGTCCTATTTCTTTAGGTTGCTTCCAGCCTCAAGTGACTATGTCTCTGTATCCATATTTCTCTTGAATGTATTTTATGTTTCTGTTCCCTTCAACTGTTCGTCACACTCTCAACCTCATTCCCCAACTGCTGGATGGGGAGTCTTCTGGATAAGTAGCTCTGTTGTTTAATGCCATGGCCAATGGGAGATGATGAAGAGGAGAGAAAAGTCTGATTCTCCCTCTCAAGCATGAGGAACTAGGTTTTCCCCTGATTCCTGGTTCTTGCCTCCACTGCCTCTGAGTTGTGACTTTTACAATTAACATGGAGAAAGCTCAATATGGTTTGTCCAAGGGGTTACATTTTCTGACTCACTTAAGGGACTTGTTTCAACCTTTATAAGGAATTACCTGCAATGGCTACATTTTTAATAGTTTAATTTCTCCTTATTAACTCCTTTGGGATAAATAGGTTCTAGGCTTTTGACGAGCAGCTCCTTTATGCCAAAAATATCTGTGAATTAATCTACCAAGGTATGCTGAAGACTTATATAAATACATATTTTAAAAACCTTCTAATAAAATAAAGAATGACAAATAAATGGAGGGATAAATGTTTTGGAACATATAGGTTCTTGAAAATTGCAGGGATGCCTGTCAATTAATGGTAGCCATCTCCAGAATGGGGTTGAGGTCGGGGAGTAAAAAAGGAAAAAAAGAAAGTTATGTGATAATTTTATTACATATTTAAAAGTAATAATGAGTTGTACATAATGGATTTGCAGTTTCATGTTGAATCATCTTTTTTCTATTCTGCTATGTTATGGAAATGCTTGTGTTTTTATTCCTCAAGTTCAGAATAGAATAAATACAAATTTTAAAAATTATGTAAATTAAGGGATTATGTTTATGACTGAACTCTGCCAATGAAAAAAGGATAATAATGCCACCAAAATTAATGCACAGATTTACTGCTTTACCAACCAGACTAACAAAGAACTCTTCGTGGAGCTAGACAACATAACACAATTTATTTAGAGGAACAAAGGATCTAGAATATTAAGCAAAGCATTTGGAAAGTGTAGGAATGAAGGGTGACTAATACTTCAAGACCTCAAATTATCTTATAACACATAAATTATTAAAAGTATCTTATGAGAGAGAGACAGGGAAACAGGTAGAGAGATAGTTAGTTCAGACTAGACAAAGAATAATTAGAAAAAAATGAACTCAATAACCTGAAAATGTGAAGTCACTTATGAAGGATTCCCTCTTGACAAGAATTGCTAGGAAAATTTGAAAGCACTTTAGCAGAAATTAGGTTTGGACTACCATCTATTCCACGTATCACATAAATTGAAAATGGATCCATGATCTGAATAGGAAATGTCATAGCATTTTAAAAAACAGAAAAGAATCAGATTGTTATCTTGCACAATTAAGTTTTGGCAGATAATAAAAGATAGAGGTGACCCCAAAAAATGAAATAGATAATTTTGATTACATGTGTAATGCCACCTTTAATTTAACTACCCAAGAATACTTTGGATTTTAAGGGTGGTACTTGTAGTGCTATAGTTCATGAGCCCCCACCAGTGTGATTTCAATTAATACTCAGATAATAGATACAATTGGCTCAAAACCAAAGTATGATGCAAGGCAAAAGCAGTAGCTACAAACATTTCCTCTATAAATTTGACCCATACACTCTCACAAGTACACATGGTGTCCATAGTAAAAATGAGAAGAAACTTAGAGTATAATGTCAACAAGGCACACATGCAAGGACCACAAGTGGTTAAGGTTACTCATTACTCCAAAATGTCAGAGATTCAATGTGCCCTCTTTCCTGTGGATACTTCCCAAAGCTATCCCCTGGGCATAAAATTTCTGTTGGGAAGACTGCTTTGCTGGATTTCCAGGGTTGGCTCCTTAAAAGGTACAGTGCTTCTCATGAGTAAATAGCTAGGTTTCTTCTCTGCCAGGGGTCACACACCTTGAAGCTGCTTCAAGCTCAGAATAATTGCTTCCCTATATCTGTTTCTGAATGGAATGTGTCTCTCTGACCCATCAACTGTGTCTCTAACTCTCTCAAACTTATTCTTCAACTGCTTCATGGGGTATCACCTTTCAGGCAAGTAACTATAGCGCTAGAAACCATAGCTTATGGAGAGAAAAATTCCCTTTCCCACTCCCCAAAGAGTTTCTTCCCCATCTGCTGGCTCATACCTGAAATGACTGAAACTCAATGAACTGTGTCTTTTAACGTTCATCCGTGGATGTAGTCAATCATTCTTACTCCCTTTTATATCAGAGAGAGACAGAGACAGAGACACAGAGAGAGACAGAGACAGAGAGAGAGAGAGACAGAGACAGAAAGAGAGAGAGAAAAAGAAAAAAGAGAGAGACAGAGAGGGAGACAGAGAGACACAGAGACACAGAGAGAGACAGTGACAGAGAGACACACAGACAGAGAAAGGGGGGGGAATTGGGTATTTCACTCAACAAGAAAACAAGAGAAAGGGGAGTAGGGAAATTGGGGAATGAGAGAGAAGGTAGATTAAAGGAAGCATTAGTCATAAGTTCAGAGGAGCTTAGAAGAGAAGAAAAGACTCATGATGAAACATGCTACCTTCCTCCAGATAGAGAGGTTATGGACTTAGGATGTACAATGAGACTTTTTTGGACATGCTTCCTGCAAGATAAAATCATCACCAGAAATCTCATCATCAGGAAAATTACCCCAGCTTTGGTACTCAACACCTCCTCAGTACCCTTGGAAAACCTGAACAGGCCTTAGCCTAAAAGGGCCCGGGTCTTCCATTACATCCTGGGTCATCTCTAGTTATCTTGATGAATATCTGGCCACTGGACCCAGATGGCTCTGGAGGAGAAAGTGAGGCTGGTGATCTTGTCCAGCCCTCCCTCCCTCAAATCAAAGTCCACTGCAAGTCATGTCATCATCTCCCGGATGTCATGGTCCTCTTAGAGAATGAAGGGCAAACACAACCAACAGTACCCTCACTTGCCTCTTCCCCTCTGACTGGAGGGCTAGAGAGCAGAATAAGTTCCTCCCAAAACTACCCTTTTTAGAGGGCTCAGAATGTCCAACTTTTCATCTCCCACCAGTTTCTCTGCTTGTTTTGACTCTACACACATCATATCCTCTGGCAACCCTCTCCCTTTTATCTTCCCCCAAGAGGAAGTAAACTTCTTGAGGGCAGGGACTCTCTTTTTCTTATTTGTAACAACAGTGCTTAACATAGTTCCTGGCATGTAATAGGTGCTAAATAAGTGTTTATTGGCTATTAACTATTGGACATGACCAGTGAGGGAAATAATTTTGCTTGACTACGAAGACTTATTAAAAAGTATTTTGTTTATCTTTGTTGTAATGGAGTGGGAGTGGGAGAGAGAGAAAATAGATTTATGTTAATCAAAAAATTAAATAAAAAAACTAATGCATATTTTGACCTTGGCCCCAGAAGACTCAAAGATACTGTATGTCTTATTGCAACTAAAAGCCACCAATGCCCTAAAGAGTGAGATAGAGTCCTGTATCAGCAACCCAACTGTTATTCTTATTCCAAATGTCATGTTACCCATTACAGGTAATGCTCGGCAGGACACACATCATAGGCTACCATACACTCTCTCTCTTTTTTTCCTTAATGTTCTTTTCAAAATTGTGAACTTAATAATAATAACAGCCACAGTTAGCATTTATATAGTTCTTTAAAGTTTGTAAAGCGCTTTACAAATAATATCCCTTTTGATTCTCATAAGAACCCTGTGAAGTAGGTGCTATTATTAACCCCATTTTGCAGATAGAGAAACTGAGGTAAGCAGTTATTAAATGACTTGCCCAGGGTCACAGAATTAGTGAGTGTCTAGAGTCAAATTTAAACTCAGTTCTATCTGACTCCAGGTCCAGCACTCTACCCACTGTGCCACCTAGCTGCAAAGCACTTGACAAATATCTCATTTTATACTCATAACACCCCTGGAAGGTAGGTACTGTTATCATCTTTAATTTAACAATCATAAGCAAATAATAAAAACATTCCCATATACAAAGAACAAGAAAGGAGATTGCATAAGAAATGATAAGCTTCTGTTATATAGTTTTTTTAAAGAAATAAGTATAGAATAATTTTAAATATATACCTTTTGTGTCTAATGATAGCCATCTCTAGGGTGGGGAGTGGGGAGGAAGAAAGAAAATAGAGGAAAAGAGAAAAAAAAGAAATTGATATGATAACTATTATGCATTTAAAAGGAATAGCAAGTTTTACATAGCAGATTTGCAGTTTCATGTGCAATCATCTTTTTTATTTTACTATATTATGGAAATGCTTGTTGTATTCATATAAATTAACAATAAAATAAATAAATGTGAAAAAGAAATGTATGAGATATGTATGTATGTATCTCTCTCTCTATATATATATAACATGCATATGTACATATATACATATATAACATGCATTTGTACATATATACATTTATATGTGTATATATATATATATATATATTTAACAAATAACAAAATAAATCTCTTTGGTTGCGTCCTCTTCTGTACTTCCTTTTGTTTTATTCTATGTTAAAGATATTTTATCAATTCTCTTTTCTAGCTTATGTATTGTGACAATGTACCATCTCTAATAGAAATGCTCCATTGTGACAAGTATGAATACTCAAAGCAAAAAAAAAAACCAGTCCATTAGTCACGTCTGAGAATTAATTTTATTCTTCACATCTACTTTTTTTAGCTTCTTTTAATCCCAAGAGATCTTGGCCCTTAAGGAACCACAGCATCAGAAATCTAGTTAGAAAGGACCTTACAAGTAATTTAATCCAAACTCCCCTCCTCCCCCCCCATTTTACTGGTGCCCTGGGGAAGTTAAGTTACTAGTCCAAGGTAACTTAGTAAGAGCTAGAATCCAAACCCACTCCTTTGACTGCATAACCAACACCCTTTCACAGCACCACTTCAATCCCTCCTCAATTCTCTCTCCATTCTGGCCACTATCCACCAGACACTCTTTAGATTTTTAATATCCTTCCAAAAATTTGTCACTCAGAAGTGGACACAATATTCCAGAAGAGATTGAGTTCTGACCAAGAAAGAGTACACAGCAGACTATCACCTCTCTTGTTCTAAATATAGCCTCTTTAGCCCATTTTGAATTTGTAGTCCACTAACCCCTCCACCTTTAAAAAATGTCTAACTATACCTCTCTAACGTTCCTCCCACCACCACCCCCTTAGGAAACAGACTTTTTAACCCAAGTGTGTGACTTTTCATTTAACTGCATGAAATTGCTTATATTAAATTAGATTCATTATTCTAAATCTTCCTTAGACTTTTTATCATTGGTTCAAGCCTTCCCTATGGACAATCTTTGAAACAGCCTGAATCATAGTCTTAACTAAGATGGGGCAATTAGATCTTTGGCCCAGGATGTAATATTTTTAGTACACCGTCAACATTTGCAGTATTTCAAGAACATAGAAACAACAGAGTTTAGCACCTAGTTTGCAATAATTATTAGTTAAAATGCAATTTCTCTAGATGTCAGTTAGTGGTTGTCATCTCCTTCCAATTTCTGCACCACCCCGCCCAGGTCTTTACATCCTTTCCTCAGTACTAATGCATCACATTGGTATCTTGGAGATTTCCCTCCCATATAAGGATTGGTAAATTTCCCCCTCAAATGAGTTCATGTTTCATGCTGCTTGCCCCTGGTACTTGGTCTGGACTTAAACATTTTGCCTAAAATGCAATAAACATGGTATCAGGGCTTCCCTGAGTCTCAAATTAGATATTATCTATGAAGATGGCTAATAGGCAAAGCATCCTTTCTAACCTTGTGAGGCAGACAAAGTAAGGTGCTAATATGTACACTTAGACTGAAAGATTTGCTAATAAGCATGTAACATAATATAGGGGGAAACCAAAAATAGGGCTTTTGAGTCAGTTCTGGAAAGAAACAACTGGACTTAGGGCTCTATTTTAGAGAAAAAGTCACCTTACGATGTTCTGTAGTTTTACATGTTAATTAAGTACCTGCCATATTCAAAGTACTGCATTAGGAATTGGGGAGAGTCAAAGACTAACCTACTGATCACCCCTTTGCTCATAGAGCTGAAAAACTACTGGAGGAGATCAAGATACAAATAACTGTGATATAAAGTATAATGTGAAAGTGCATTAAGAGAAATATGAAATGCTGTGTTCATACTGACCATCTGGCTGAGCAAAATAGGAGAAAGGTATATGGGAAAGCTGGGCCTTAAAGAATGACCAGGATTTGGACAGGATTTCAGTGGGATGTGGATTTCAGGTGAAGGAAATATCACAGAAATTCCCTATTGCCTCAGGAAAAAATTCAAAATCTCCATCCTGGCATTTTCCACAATGTGGCTTCCATCCTTTTTTTTCCAGTTATTTCGTTTTCTTCCCCTTCACATGCTTCCCATTTCAGTGAAACTGGTCTAATCGCTGTTACCCTTATATGATATCTCATCTCTAGCCTTGATCGCTTTACAGAGACCTTTGGACATATAGTCTATGTTTGTAATGGCCCACTGTTGCCTCCCCTTCATCAGCCTCATAGAAGCCTTAAAAATATTGCTCAGGTGCAAAGTCCTACATGAGCTCTTTCCTAATTCCCCCATTTCTCCTTTGAAATTAATTTATTTTACTTTATATGTATATATATGTATATATATGTATATATATAAAACTTCTATTTACTTTTCTTACAAGTTATCATGTTGTCCCCACCCCTACTCCCCAATAAAAGTAAATTCTTGGAGAGCAGGGATTTTCTATTTTTGTTTTTCCCTAGAATCTGGCACAAATCCTCATGCTGTGCTAGTGTCTCTCATGTCTCACAATTGATTTCAAAGTTCTTCAGAGAGCCTTGAGAATACTCTTGTATCACTTCTTCTGAAGTGTGAGCACTTGCCTTGTATGAGTTCTCCATAAAATAGTCTTTTAGGCAAATGCATGTGGCTAGACCTTTAGAATTGGGCTCTCTGCAATAGAATTTGAATGCTTAGAAGCTCAGCTCAAGAAAAGTCCTCAGTGTCCAGTACCCTATCTTGCCAGGTGATCTTCAGAATCTTCCTAAGACAATTAAACCGGAAGCAATTCAGTTTCCTGGCGTGGTACTGGCATACTGTCCAGGTTTCACAGGCATACAGTAATGAGGTCAATAATGGTTCTGTAAACCTTCAGTTTTGTAGGCAGCCCAATTCATGTTTTCTCCCATGCTTTCCTTTGGAGCCTTCCAAACACTGAGCTGGCTCTGGCAATGTGTGTATCAGTCTCATCATTTATGGAAGTTAGGTGATGCAGCAGATAGAGCACCAGGCTTAGAATATAGAAAACTCATCTTCCTGAGTTCAAATCTGGGCTTAGACACTTACCAGCCATGTGACCCTGGGCAAGTCACTTAACTCTGTTTGCCTCAGTTCTTCATTTGTAAAACGAAGTGGAGAAGAAAATGGAAAACCACATTTAAGTGCTTAACCAATGTTAGTTATTGTTGCCTTGAGTAGAGAATATAAGTAGATCACCAGGATAGATCATAGAGTCGACAGAGGGGTTAAAATCATAAGACGGGAAAGGTAGCTTGGGGTCAGATTTTTGAAGGTTATATGCATTGCCCTCATTAGCTTACTTGAGTAAAGGAATGAGGATAAGTATCCTAATAACAGAACCATCTTCTATAAGCCAGCTTTCTCCACTGACATCTACCGTACTCTTTATCTACTCACTTCTCCAACCCAGGTGCAACATTTCTCTTCTGGTCTAGAAAGGCAAGACACAGGGATGGCACAGACTTGCCTTTCCCTCACCATGTCGTTCCGTATATTCTCACTTGGCAAGTGGCAGGCAGTGTCATTTTAAGATATCACAGATGACACCAGAGAAATCATTCATTCAAATTAGCTTTATCAAGAAGGAGCTACAGTTGACGCTGACTTCATTGATTCACATTTGGTTTCATAAATATATTTGGCAAACCAGATGAAACAATTTTCCCAGGATGGAAGGGAAACAGACTCTCTTCCCAGACAGTAAGTAGAGAGATAATATTTCCCTGGTGCACATATGTTCTTTCTCCCTCATCTCAATAACAAACGTTTTCCTTGAAATCATAAATGGCTTGTATGCTGATGAGGAGACCATACATGGAATTATTTCCAAACAAACCAATAGGACCTGAACAGGTCACTGGGCTAGCGACCAGACTTACAAGGTCCCAGAGACTTTGTGCAGCTTGTAAAAGGGAGCCAAAGACCAAAGGTCATCCACAAAGCAAGAATCTCAGAGAGGAGGATGACTTGGCAAGTGACAAGTTCACTCAAATCATTTTTCCCTCTGCGTCTTTGCACAGGCTTCCCTTCTGTACCTGGGATACTCTTTCCACTTATTTTCCCATCTTGGAATTCTTAACTCCTTTCAAGGCTCAGCTCAATTGCTATCTTTTACGCAAGGTCTTTTGGGATGCACTTAGCTGTTAGTGCTTCTTTCTCCACACCCAAATTATTTTTTACTTAGTTTATATATAGCTTGTATCTGTATTCGTATTTCTTGTATCCTTTAGAATATAAATTCTCTCTTGGCAGGGACCATTTCAGTTTTTATTTAGTATCTCCTGGTTCATAGTAGGTAATAAATGTTCGTTAAATTGCACTGAATCCAATCCTAGCTTGCATTTATTGTTCAGCCTTGTCCAACACTTCAGGACCCCATGGACCATAGCATACCAACACTGTCTGTGGAGTTTTCTTCAGCAAAGATAACAGGAATGGTTTGCAATTTCTTCCGCCAATGAATTAAGGTAAACAGGTTAAGTAACTTGCCCAGGGTTACCCAGCTAATAAGTGTCTGAGGCTAGATTTGAACTCAGATCTTCCTAACTGTAGGCCCAGCATTCTATCCACCTAGCTGCCTCTCTAGCTTGCATAGTGTCCTATAATTTCATAGGATCACAGATTTAAAACTGGAAGAAACCTTAGAACCTTTAGAACCAAGGCCCAGAAAGGTTAAACGATTTGCCCACACTTACACAGGTAGTAAAAGGCAAAAACGCTGTCTCCAATTTCAATCTATTTTCCTGCACACCTGATTTAGAACTAAAGAGGCTTCAGAGACCACCCAATCCAACCCCTATTCATTTCATAAATGAAGGAAACTAAGACCTACTATGTACTGAACACCAGTAGCAGGGGGCAGACTAAAGAGGAAATAACTTTACATGTGCTAGTAGGAATTTCTAGCATGATAATTGTTGTTCAATCGTTTTTTCAGTTGTGCTCTACTTTTGTGACCCCATTTGGGGTTTTCTTGGCAAAGGTTCTAGAGTGGTTTGCCATTTCTTCTCCAGCTCATTTTACAGATGAGGAAACTGAGGCAAAAGGGGTTAAGTGACTTGCCCAGGGTCACACAGATAGATAATAAACGTCTGAGGCCAGATTTGGACTCACAAAGAGGAGCCTTCCTGACTCCAGGCTTAACACTCTCTCCACTGTGCCATCCAGTTGCCTCAGCATGACAATAGTAACTTAAATTCCCAGAAACTGGCAAAGCACTTTCTTCACAACACTCCTGTGAGGTTCATCATTTCAAAAAAAGGCATATGAGGATCGCAGAGACAGGCAGAGTAGGTCTTGTCTCTTCTATTTTACAGATGGTGGAACTGCCTACAAGGACTTTGCTTTGAAGTGAAGAGTCAGAGCTCTCCCTGAAGTAAGAATTTCAGATTGTTGTTGACTCTAGCTGCCAGGGCTCCCAGTAGATGTGCTTCCCTGGAGGCTCTAAGCTGGCAGAATTGCCAGGGATGGGGTCTGTGAGCAGCACAAGTACAATTCAGCTAGGAGCAGCGTGTGGGTGGCATGGCACAGTCATGAAAAGATGTCCTCTCGAATGGAGCTGTTCAATGAAACAAATTGTGATCGGCTGATGCCCTGGCATGATCCCTCCTGCTGATACCTTAATAATGTTTCCTGATTTAATCCTCGACAACCAGCGCCTGGTTTAGGACTACTGGTTTGGCCTTTGTCTCATGCCTCCTCATTCGTTTACCCCAGGGGCCCCTCAGGCTTGAGTCCAGCACAGCATTCTGTTACCTTTTCAGAACATAGCATGAACCATGCCCTTTCCCAGCCAGGTGGGTTCCTTTTGAGGAAAGTGAGGCGTGAGCTGGGAGCAAAGCATGCTATGCCCCAGCGGACGAGGTAAAGACTCAACCTTCAGTATGTTTAGAAAGGGTTTTATTCTGGTATTTAGGCTCACCACTGCCTTGGCCCCACTTTTAAAAATTTTTGTTAGGATATTTACTTCTTCCCTGTGTGCTACGCTGACAGAGTAGGTCTAGGGGTTACCTCAGACATGCGTGTTCCAACGGGAGTCTAACCAGCCTAATCTCAAGTTGTTTTCTCATTAATGACAACTTTTGCTTGTAATGTGGCAAACTACTGCCCTCTCCCCAGCTCTGGTGTGTTAGATGTAATACAGGAAGACACAAATTGAGTCATTGTCATGAATCCCTGATCTCATCGAATCACAGATGAGATACTTGTTCCCAGACCCAGATATAAATGGGCAGGTACAAAATGGGGTAAAATAGCTCATGTACACACTAAGTGAGGAATTTTTGGAACTGTGGTTTCCTGGAGGTTTCTGACCGGTGTGGTCCTTGGGGAATGTCTACTAAGGAGTCTAATGATATCTTTCCCAACCCCCCCCCACATTTATTTATTTTACTTTTTATTTATAGAATAAAACAAGAATTAATATAACAGTATAATAAAAATATGATTGCAAATGAAATTGCAAATCTATTATGTACAACTAGCTATTCCTTTTAAATACATAATAAAGTAAGTAAATTTCTTTTTTTCTTCCCTTCGTACCACCCCCCCCCACTCCCTGCCACCCTAGAAGTGGTTCTATACAAACCTCCATTTATCAGTTTGTTCTCTGTACTTGGATAACATCTTCATTCATATGTCCTTTATTGTTAATTTCGGTATTTATAATAGTCAGGATGCCTTATTTGCTCAGTTATTCTTAAAACAATATTGCTGTTACTATATACAGTTTTCTCTTGGTTCTGCTCATTTCATGCTTCATTATTTTGTGCAAGTCTTCATATTTTTCTAAGATCACTGAGCTCATCATTTCTTGTAGCACAGACTCAAGAACAATATCTTTTAATGATAACTTTCCTCAAAAACAGTTCATATCACTAGTGTTCAGTTATGCCTTATAGTCTAGGGGACTGTTTTGAACAAGGTGCAAAATGAAAGAATGCATGAATGAAAATTTTAAAAAATCATTGAAGAATTACTTTGTACTAAGCTTTGTGTTAAGCACTGAGAAGAGAAAAGAGAAAAGCAAAACAGTCCCTGTTTTCAAGGAATTTGCATTCTAACGAGGGATGCAACACATCAAAGGAAGCTAGAAAAGGTGTATATGGTAGTCGGGAATACCTGTGGGGTCAAAGCATTTAGGGAAGAAGCGGAAAAGTCTGGAAAGTGATCTGAAGTTCACCTCCAGTAAGCATGGCCTAGCAACTCATGGAATGGAGGTTGGAGCATAGGTTAGTTTTAGTAGTGTCAAGGAAGATGGGCCTTTCTTCACAAGATGGTGCCCTTCATTCATGGTTGTGGGGCCAAGCTGGAAGCAGGAATAGTAGTTTTGGTTATTCCTAGGTCTCATAGACTCTTGAGTTGTTTCCATTGGCATAAGAGGGAATATGGTTGTAGGAATGGTGGCTATAGTTTGATTCACTGGGCAAATGCTCCCTCCTGTCTCACCCTCAAGGTGACTTGCTTCCTCAGTTAAATAGGCTTAACTGTCCTGTGGATGATAGTTGATTGTTAGTGAAGCATTTTAGTAGAGGAGAAGCCATTTCAGCTGTGGTACTATTACAGCCTCTGTGAGTCTTTGCTTTCTCTTGAAAAGTTCTGGCAATCATTTCCTCTTTGAATCAAGAAGTGTACCTATTCTAGATACTGTTTGTTAACTTCCCCAACATCTGCCTTTTTTTGAGAATATTTTTTTGTTGCACTGGATTCAATTATGGTCTCTATGTTGATGATTCTTAAATCTATTTATCCAACTCTAACTTTAAGACTTGCATCTCTAATCGCCTATTAGACATCAAAAACGGATGTCCCAAAAATATCTTAAAATCGGTACGTCCAAATCTGTGTTTGTTATCTTTCTCTTAATTTCTGAACTTCCCTATTACTGTGAAGGATACAACCATCCTTCTAGTCACTCAGGCTTGTAACCTAAGGGTCACCTTCAACTCCTTACTCCATCTCACCTCACTGCTATAAGCAGTTTCTTGCCAAATCTTGTCAATTTTACCTTTATTATCTCTTGTATACATCCTTTTGTCTCCTCTGATGGACACCAAACTGGTGCAAGCCTTCATCTCCTCATGCGTAGATATTGTAATAGCCTTGTGAATGTCCTTGACATAAGTCTCTCTCCATTTCAATTCAAGATACGCTTAATTATGAAACTGATTTACCTAAAGATCAACCATGTTACCTTCTCCCCTGATTCGATAAACTCCAGTGGTTTCCTATTACCTCCAAGATCAAATATAAAATCCTCTGTTTGGCATTCAAAACCATTTATAACATAGTCCTTACCTATCTTTCCAGTTTTCTTTTACATTACGCACTCACCCTCAACATACTCTTTAATCCAGTGATACAGATCTCCTTGCTAATCTTTGAATAAGACAATCCATGTCTCTACTCCATGAATTATCACTAGCTGTTCTCCATTCCTAGAATTCTCTTCCTCTTCATCTCTCCTCCTGGTTTTCCACAAGTCCCAGCTCAAATCCCACCTTCTACAAGAAATCTTTCTCAATATCCCTTAATGTTAGCACCTTCCTTGTGTCAATTATGTCCAATTTATACTGTATATAACTTGTTTGTTCATAGTTTGCATGCTGTTTCTCTCATTTGACTGTGAACACGTTGAGATCAGGGACTATCGTTTACCTTTCTTTGTAGCCCAAGTGATTACCCCAGTATCTGGCACATAGTGGGTGCTTAATAAATGATTGTTGACTTATTGAGGGCACAGTATTTAAAATGTTTGAAAGAATTCATTTGTAAACTTTTCTGGTCTGGGGATTTTCCCCTCCCCATTTTGGTCATTCATTTATGTTTTGTTTGATTTCTTTTTCTGAAATTGGGTTGTTTAAGATTTCTATTTCAAAACCTATATTTTTTCTTACATAAATGTTCTCGCAGTTTTACTACAAGATCATGGATCATGGAATATTACAGTATTTAAATAAAGAAAATCATGGGGTACACACGGTGAAAGTACATGGTGAATGTAGGCTGTAGCATATTACAAATGATTTCTTCAATGTGTCACAAGAAATGACTCAGTGACATTGTCAAAGTGATTTCTACCTAATAAAGGAGGTGGACCAGTCATGCTATACAAATAAGGGATAACTTTATATCCATCAGAGTGGCAAAGATTACAAAAGCCCCAAATAGCAATCATTAGTGTATCTGTAGGAGAAAGGCCACACTAATGGAATGCTGGTAGAGCTGTGATATGATCTAACTACTCTGAAAATCAATTTGGAAATATCCCCTCAAATTCTACATGTGAGACAACATGTGAGGTCTATATAAGCATATAAGTACAAGTAGGATATTTAAATAGACTGTATATGTATACATGAACAGAGTTGGTAAAGGAATAAACTTTGAGGGGTCAGGCAAGAAAAAAAAATGTAGGATGTAGTATTTATACCGTGTAGTGAAAGAAGTTAAGGATATATGAGACAGAACTGAAGAGGGAGTACATACCATCCATGAGAGGCAGAAAAAGTCATGGAAATTGGAAATGAAGTGGCAGTTAGTCTAACTTGATTGGACTATAGAATACACATAGGGGAAAAATATTTAAGAAGACTTGAGAAGCAGTAAGGGTTTAAAGGTTTTTCTTTAAATGTCAAACAGAGGAGTTTATCTTTTATCCTAGAGGTAATAAAGAGCCACTGAAATTAATTGAGTAGGGAAATGGCATGATCAGAGCTGCACTTTAGGAAAATCACTTAGGAAGCTATATGGATGATGGATTGGAGTGGGGAAGATCTTGAAGGAGGGAAACCAATCAGAAGATAATCAGAACCATCAAGGGGAGAAAGCTAATGTAGTACTTATATGAGTGGAAAGAAGGGGATGTAAATTAGATATTGTGGAGGGAGGTAGGAATTATAACATTTGGCAACTCATTGGCTATGCAAGGACAGTGAGAATGTGGATTTGAGGAAAACACCAAGACTGCAGATTATGGGATTAAAAGGATGGTGGTGGTGCTCTTGGTAGTGATAGGAAAGTCTGGAAGAGGTGAAGGTTTTAGGGGAATGATAATGAATTCTGTTGAATTTGTGATACCTACTAGGTATCTGGCTCCTTGATTATATTTATTTCTATTTCAAAACCTACATTTTTACATGAATGTTCTTCAGTTTTACTATAAGATCATGAATCTTGGAAAACTTTAGTATTTAAAGATGCAAAATCAAGGGGTACCCACAGTGGAAAGGCAAATAGTGAACATAGGCTACAATATCTTACAAATGATGAGTTGATCACAAGAAGTGACACAGTGACATTGTAAAAGTGACTTCTGACCACTAAACGGGGAGTTTGTTACAAGGGAAGACATATGTTGGGGAGAGGAAAGTTAAAAAAAAGGAAGAAAGAAAAATGTGTCAACATGAGAGTAAAAAATACATTGAATAAATGAAAAATTCACAAAGGATTTTGGACATTTGGAAAATTTTGAAATGTTACATTTAATACATGTTAATTTACTAAAAATGCAACTTACTAAACTTAATAAAATACAACTAACAGTACGTAAGTTCATGATTTTCCATATAATACTCTTTTTGTTCTTTGTATATTGAAATGTTCATGTTTGTTCATAAGTTGCTAAGTTCATGTTTGAATGTGTGCGTGTATATAATGTTCTATAATGTATACATAATATAAAGGGTAAAGGATCATTAACCATTAGATAGCCCATGTGGGGCAATGGTACCCTCATAATGTGAAGAACTCTGGAAGAGTGTTTCTAGTTTATCCTACTCCTCTAGAGGGTTTATGGGAGGATACAGACAAAAGTCCTACCACATGAGAATGCACAGATAGATTGTGATCTTTGCCAACATCGGTGAGATCACAGATCCATTAAAATACACTTCTTGGTATGACCAATTATCGTTTATCTTATACAGTCTATGATACAATATGGCACAGTAGATAGAAGGCCTACCTCAAACAGAAAGTTCTTTGAACAAGGACAAGTCACTTAATCTGTCAGTGCCTCCAGACATTCTCTAAGACTATTAATTAAACAAAAGTTTCCATTCTGAATCTATGGAGAAAATTTACACACTAGGAGAGTTCAGGAGAGTATACCCACAACTAATGAGAGTTGGGGGTGGGGGCCAGGAATTTGTACCTGTGATTTCATTGGTATAAGAATCTCCTATCAAAGTGTCCATTGTCATCTATCTTCTCTGAAACTTAGTCCTAGAGAGTTGTCTTAATGAGGGAAGAGGAGGGAGGGAGGTGAGTTAGAATTAGAGTAGAAGAAAGCTCTTCTTGAATCTGAGGTTGATTCCCTACCACTATGTCGCATTGCCTTTTATAAAGACTCACTTATACACCATATGTGTATGCACACACATGCATACGTGCATACTATATTCTCAGCCAACATAGAGGTTGCATGACTCAGTGGATAGAGTCCTAGGCTTTGAGTCAGGAAGTCCTGGGTTCAAATCCTACCTTTGACACTTTTATATTAGCTCTGCAACTGTAGATGAGTTATTTAATTTCTTTAAAGACAATTCCAAGTACTTTGCAAACTCTTTGAGTTATGGGAAGAATCATGTCTTAATTTGTAGATTTATAGACTAGTATAGTGCCATGCTCAGTAGATGGGCTAAATAAATATCTCTTGACTGATTCATTTCCTAGTACCATCTTTCTAACTGAAGAGTTACTTTATGTTTGAAGAGATTTTCAGTTTGATGCTGCAGAGCTGTACTATATCTGATCTTATCTTTGTCATTCATTTCTCCTTCCTTTCCTCACCTTTGATTCCATTTAGCCCTGTGCTACCAGGTGGGGAAATAAATCTTAATTAATGATAATGAACTTTTCAACCAGTAATTTTAAAATGAACTTTTCAACCAGTAATTTTAAAAGGAAATGATATTGTTTTAAATCACAGGGGAGACATTATTTCCTGTTGCAACCAGTGAAAAATTTTACTTATGGAGAAAATTATACACGAAGTAGATAGTGATAAAGCTAATCTCTATAGTTATACCAAGCAAAAAAATGGCCTAGATTCAAGTAGAAGAGAGACCCCTATTGTATGTGAATTGCACTTTAAACTTTCTTATCTTGTTTCCCTTGCTTTTTAAGCTGACTTATGTGAGGCTGTCACTAATTCTCCCCACCCCAATATCAACAGGTATTTTGAGGATCAGTGAGAGTGAGAGAGGGCAATGCAGAAAGTGACATCTGCTTACAGCTGCAGTGAAGGTTCATCAGAATTATTAGCAATCTTTTTGTGGCAGCAGAGCTTGAACTAAAGAGGGTGTCCATCTAATTGAAGAAATTGCGGTATATGATGAATGCAATGGTATATTACTGTACCATGAGAGATGATATTACCTATCTCAATTAAATCAGATGTCTAATGCACTCCTCTCCAAGGAAGGAAGTAAGGAAAGGAAGGAAGGAAGGAAGGAAAGAAGGAAGGAAGGAAAGAAGGAACAAAGGTAAAAAGAATGAAAGGAAGGAAGGATGATAGGAAGAAAGAGAGAAAGAAAGAAAGAAAGAAAGAAAGAGAGAGAGAAAGAAAGAAAGAGAGAAAGAAAGAAAGAAAGAGGCAGGGAGAGAGGGAGGAACATTGAAAAGAAAAAAATGATTAATATGTAAAATTCAAGAAACTTGGAAAGACTTCCATGAATTGATACAGTGAAACATATCTTTCACCTCTTGGTAGAAAATTTGTGGATTATAGTTGGCCAATGAGGTTTACATTTTCATTGCCAGTGTTTTAACTTGTTTTGCTTAAGTGTATTTCTTTGTTATGAAGTTCCCTGGTGAGTAGAATAATCGAAAAGTGACAATGTAGAAGAAGAAGAAGAAGAAGAAGAAGAAGAAGAAGAAGAAGAAGAAGAAGAAGAAGAAGAAGAAGAAGAAGAAGAAGAAGAAGAAGAAGAAGAAGAAGAAGAAGAAGAAGAAAAGGAGAAGAAGAAGAAGAAGAAGAAGAAGAAGAAGAACAAGAAGAAGAAGAAGCATTATTTGTACCATAAAGTTGCTAAACAGTTGGGAAGAGCTGCTTCCAAACAACAGAGGCTCTGTGGAAGTAGATATTCCTCATCTATTAAGAGTAACTATGAATTATGAATTAATAATTTCATTAAAGGATCCAAGTGAAAGCCGACATCTTCAGATGAAATTATAGCCCTGTAATTCACCAGAAAAAATGAAAGCTCCAAGTTTTATGCAATGTGTGACCTATATAAAAAGTAACTTCGCCTTAAAGGTCACCATCAACAGGAGAAAAAAATCTTCCTTTTTACATGGTCACTCTATATTTTTTGAAGAGTATTTCCAGGTAATGGGTAGAAATAGATGAGAGAGACAGGTGAAACCTGTAGTCATTTTATTTATATTTCTGTGAGGAAGCTGAACAAAGCAACCTATATTTACAGGAATTTCCAGAAGTATGAGAATGTAGTACTTCCCTGAGAAGCCAGGCCAACTCATTACACCTTTACTTCCTATCCATCAGCACTCACACATTCAGCTTTCATTCATTTCCATTTCACGTTAATATGTTCCTTTCCTAGGGCTCCTCATACTTTTCTGTTTTCATTATATCTTGTTCAACTCTTTCCATTATAAACTCTGAATATAGCAAGCAGAGATTAAGCGAATAGAGCAAGTGAAAAACTAAGAAGTAGGAATCTTGGGTGCTAGTATCAACACTGCCACTTGTTAGCTATGTGACCTTGAGAAGGTTGCCTCTTGTCTTGGGCCTGCAATTTCACAGTTAGAGCCAGAAGGAACCTTATAAATCATCTAGTAATAGTGATTCTCAAAGGGCGTGCCCTAGTACTTTTGGATGCTCTTATTTTGGATAGCTCCCTTCCACTCTAAAAGAAGAAAAATTGTACGGAAATTATACTTGTAATAATATATGAATGTGTGACTCTCCTACCAATTCCTCATGGCAAAGAATGTTACTGTTCCATGAGCAAAAAGAAGGCAGCAAACCGCTTAACTAGTCTAACCCACTCATTTTGCAAAATGCAATTAAGAATTTAGGAAAGCATTTATTAAGTGCCTACTATATTCCAGGCACTAGGCTAAGCACTTTACAAATATTATCTTATTTTACACTCACAACAACTTTGGGAGGTAAGAGCTATAATTATTCTTCTCATTTTACAAATGAGAAAACTGAGGCAGATAGAAGTTAAGTGACTTGCCCAGGATCATTCAGCTAATAAGTATCTGAGGCTGGATTTAAAGATAGGTCTTCATGACTCCAGATTCAATGTTCTATCCATTCTGCAACCTATTTGCCTTCAAAAAGGACAGAACTCAGGACCAAAAACTTAAAGTGACTTATTTAACTAAAGTCATGAGATAGCAAATGGTAGAGCCAAGGTTGGAACTCAGGTCACCTGATTCCAAGTCCAGAGCTCTTCCTACTGTGCCACATTCCTTGGCCATAAAATGGTGGCATTAGTGATGCTCTCCAAGATTTCATTCAGCTCCAGATGTGTGTGATGGGGACTGTGACACCTGGCTGAGTTTCTGGGCCCCTCTGTATCTTGGACAACTCTCTGTACTGCATTATTAAGAATTGTTGACTAATATCAGAATACTTTGGCAAATCTTGCTTTAGTCATAAATATATGCAAGAGGATCCTAGTTTTAATTATTTTTATTATATGACATATCCTAGAGAAAAAAAGACATAGAAACAATTTGTGGAGGATTATATGTATATAATATATCAGTTCTTGTCCCCAGGGTCAACATTTCAGAAATGGTCAGTAGTTTAATGTTCCTAATTCCAAGATTTTGGTGGTGAGGGACTCTGTTCCCTGGTAGAGACTGCAGACTTCCCATGTCTTGGATACTGTTCATGAGTTCCCAGGAAGAAAATAATTCATTACTCAGTGGGCAACGTTCTGTTGATGAACTCTGAATCTAGACTGGCATAGTCTTGCTCGGCCTGTACTAAAAGATCATGTCGGTCAATTCTGTTGACACTTGTGTCCCACTGGCATAGCCTCAAGAACCCAGGACCCCTTCCAATCCAAGATGAGTTATCAGAAGAAGGAATTAATGGGAGAATTAACAAATAAAAATCAACTAATCAACAAGTAAATATTAAGTGTTTATTATGTATCAGGTCCTGTGCTAAGAAATGGGGATATAGAGAAAAAAAGCAAGCAAAATCCTTGTTCTCCAGGACTAGTAGGAGAGACAGCAGGTTTAAAAATAGGTATATGCAAAATGTATACAGAATAAATGGAAAATGACTTGAAACATGAGTCTTTTTTAATTGATTCTATTGATAATTAATTCATTTTGTCCTGTTACTGCCCAAGTTATGGTTCTTTATCTCTGAACTTAGTTCAGAAATTCAGCTGGATTGTAATGAATTAAGTTTGGAATCCAGTTCTTCTACTAATCACTGTTCTCTTCTTGAGGGGTGTGGGGTGGACACCAGGGAGTCTGGCCTAGTGTCTTTGCATAACTAAGCTATTCTTTAGGGATGTCTTGTTTATTATCCAAAGAAGTCTGATCCATCATCTCCAACCTTGCAAGGGGATTCAAACAATGAACATTTCTTAGTCACAGCAGGAAAGGAGGAGATTGTTGCCAGCCCCTAATTACCAATTTCCAACCAATCATTTGTCCTGTACACCTCAACTCTGCAACCAGTCATATTGATTTCACCATTCATGATGCTGAACTTTCTTAACCAATCACAGCCCTGCCCCCTGCCTATAAAGTCTTGTTCTTTGTTCTATGCTCCCCAAAACTATGAAAGAAAGCTATCCCCCTCAAGTGAGGTCTTACTTTGCTGGGGAAGCAGAAACCCTATTTATTGGTAAATTCAAGCTTTGCTAATAAATTAATCATGCTTGGAACTTTGGGCCTTAGCTTACTGTATTTTGAATATAATACTATATAGTAAGCACTAGGCATACAAATAAAAAAGCAAGACAGTCCTTGCTCTCCAGGAGCTCACAGCTCAGGAAGACCCAACTTTAAATCCAGCTGTATACGTATATGTGTATGCATGTGTGCATGTATGCATAGTTTTTACCTGAAGATCATTGTCCACGTTATCCCTAGGGTGGTATGGCAAAGCAGATAGTAATGCATCTTATTTAATTTCTACTGATAAGAATATTCATTTCTCAGGCTCTGCATGGCTTCTCATGAATAATCAATATATTGTTTGCCTTCTCAAGGAGTGGTGGAGGGGCTAGAGGGAAAGAGAGAATTTGGAACTGAACGTTTTGAAAAATGAATGTTAAACAGTTTTAAAAGCATAATTGTGAAATATTTAACAAAATACATAAACAGGTATTTTAAAAGAAAAATATCCTTTTCTGATGCTGAATCATTTGCCAATGCTAACAACTATGTAGTATCCTTAGAATGAGCTCACTGAGCCTTAATTATTTTTGTCCTTTGCAAAATGGAAGTGTTATAATAGGTAATCAGTTAGGTTCTATCTAGGGTTAATGCTCAAAGGGTCTATGAGTAGGTTAGTCAGACATCAACACCTGTCTCTAAATATGAAGGAAGCCCCAGAAAAAAGTTGAGCAGAAAAGGAAGAGTTAATTCATTTTGTATAATATGGAAGATTTGTTTAGGGATGGCCCAGTGAGAGGCTAAGTTTGGCATTAATTTGGGCTTTAAGTCATTTGCATGGAAGCATCATTTAAATAGAATATGGGCCACTTGTGACATTTTCACTAAACTAAAATCAAACTATAATTAAATATAGACAAAAAGCTACAATCTCATGGAATTCCCCATGCTTACTAAAGGAGAGTTTATAGGCCATGGCTATGAGATATTAATATCAATACCTCACCTAATATTAAGAATTACTCATTCCTTTGTGGGAAGTTCTATTCTTTTCTTTAACTGGAAAATCCTACAATTTATCAATGTCTACAGAAGTCTAACTCAGAAATCCCCTATCAGCTTGTGGGTAATTTTGAATAAAAGCCAGTCTTGAAGAATCTTCAAGCCCAATTGATACACTTCTTCTACCAATCTTCCTCTTCAATAGTGTACGAGAATTCCTAGTGGGCAGGAAAAAAAACTGGCCAGAGCACCCAGACCAGTCCACTTAATAATTGTTAACATTTACACAGTTCTTTGAGGTTTACAAACAATTCGTATAACTTAACTTATTTGATATTCATAACAAACCTATGAAATAGGTGTTACTACTATGCCATTTTTCAGATGAGAGAAGTGATAATGAGAGAGAGATTCAATGATTTGCCCAGGATCAACCAACGACTAAAGATCTGAGGTCAAACTCACTTTCTAACACCAAGTCCAGCATTCAATCTCCCGCATCAGTTAGCTGCTTAACATATAGGAAATTTCTAATAATCACTTTCTTTCCTTAACCTCTGCACCAAGATGTCAAGGCTTAGCATCAATGAAAAGTAATTACTTCTCACAAAAGACAGAGAAATTGATATTAGGCAATAAGCATCTTCAAGAAAATTTCATGAAGAAAAATCAGATTTGTTATACTCTATAGCACAAACCTATGAGCAATGGAGGAAAGCTTAAAAGGGGGGCAAAATTTGTTTATTGGAAGAAAGAAGCTTCTTTACAATGTGAGGTACCTAGCCTAGAACAGGCCACTTGAGGAAGTAATTTCTCTACACAGAGACCTTCAAGGAAAGGTATGATGAATACTTGGGGCGTGGAAGGAATTTTCAGTCAAGGTATAAGTTGGGATACATGACCTCTGAAGTCTTTTCCAACTCCCTCCTGTAATTCTATAAAATTCTAGAAACTAAACTTTCATAAAAAACAAAAAGCTATGCTTCTTTATTTAAAACTTAAACACCAAAAAAGCATTTTCAAATGCATAGAAAACTAAAAGAGGATTGCATTTGGAACTATGAATCTGGAAGCTATCCTTACAAAAAATGATCATTATTCCTTTCATTTGGACAACCAGAAGGTCTTGTTACAACCTGCCATTCAGAAGCATCATTTCCTACATTATGCTGAGCTTAGTGGAATTGTTAGGAATTATTATATAAGAAAACTGATTTTTTCAGTAAACTGGGTTGCTGTTTTTTTGTGTCGCTGCAGCAAACTATAAAGAGTAAAAGTACTTATTCTCCTGTTCTGAAAAGGAGGTAAAATGATGAAGTTAAATGAAACATGCCTATATAAATTGAACACAACAGAGGTTTGATCTTTAAATTTACCTGAACAAAATCAATCGCAGCATCTTTTATACCATAGCAAAAATTAATTGGTGTTTACCTTCAGAGGAAGGGATAAATGATAAATGACATCTCTTTTCCTTTTTTTCTTACGTTAGAGTTTCTCTTTTTTGGTGTTAGATTTAGTTCAACTATCTTATACCATTGGCATTTTTCTAGATAAAATAATTTCATTCATCTAAAGTGTTTTCCCATAGTCCACAGAATTTCGGCTCATAATTTCCATGTTGCAATAGCAGAGCTCTGCAGACGCAGTACATATCAGTGGTCTAAGGAAGGCCAAGTAGATCCTGACATAAATATCCTCGGGTATAGTTTTATTTTTACTGAAATTCCTGTTTTCACATAAACTGGGAGAGTGGTTAGGATGATATTATGGAAGGACTCCTGAATCAGGAGGTCTAAGTTCTAATCCCAACAGTGCCAGTACATAATTATGAGACTTTGGGCAAGTCATTTACCCTAGGTCTCATCTACAAAATGAATGCGTTAGACCAGACAATTTCTAAGAGATTTTATGCCTTTTAAGAACGTCCAGACTCATTTTGTGGATCTCTGTTATTTTGTGATTATTTTATGAACATGCATTAGAAAATGACCCCAATCTTCTACCTATAACAAAGACCCATGTTTTTATACCAATATTCATCTAGTGCTCTTGTATAGTTTTGCGTCGTCATGGCATATATCAGTTCTTCACCAGTCAAAGGAGTAGCGGAAGAGACTAAGACCAAGACCAAGGCCTGGGGCTGCCCACTGCTTTCCAAGTCAATTCCTTTTTGGGGTTATTGTTGGAATGCCCTTTATTCTCTGTTTGAATCTCTCAGATTCTGAACTTGGTCCTACTCGTTCTTCGGTTTTATACAGGTTCCACAGCCAATCCAAATAATTGCCCTGTTCAATGTTGATCAATATTGCAGTTGATTGAGGATTATAATTAATTTACTGAGACTAAATGCTATGATTTGAAGTTATTGATCTATTGCTTTTACCTGATTAATTGTACCAAGGCATAGCATTTTATCACTTACTTTAGGTGACTTTGGGGGGGAGGGGGAGGGGGGAGATGAGGACCAATTTATTCAATCAATCCCCTCCCTTAGAAAGAAAGTCTGAATGCTCCGATGGTACTATCATAATATCGAGAAAAATTGAGAAAGCCTCCGGATGATTAGGTAGATCCTGATGGGAAATTTAAGGGAACACATGGAAAGGCATTTTTACCAGAATGGTCAACCTTGTATCAGTTGCTATCTGCATCATTGAAGGGACTATGCACTTTATTGAGAGGAATGTGCACTTCACTGAGATAACAGATCCATTTGAGTATTTTAAATATTTACCTTGTATCACTGGGCCAGGGCTAGGTCTCCCAGAATAAACTTAGAAGTTGGAGAGTTTCAATGTTGCTCAGTCATTTTCAGTCATATCCAACTCTTCTTGACCCCATTTGGGGATTTCTTGGCAAAGATACTGGTTTACTGTTTTTCTTCTCTAGTTCCTTTTACATATGAGGAAACTGAAGCAAACAGGGTTAAATGACTTGACCAGGGTCACCCAGCTAGTGTCTGAGATCAGATTTGAGTTCAAAAAGTTGAGTCTTACTGACTCCAAGTCTGGCATTCCAACCACTGTGCTACCTAGTTACCCCATGTTGGAGAGTGGGTAGCAAACAAACTCAGCTTTTGGGCTCATCCCTACTCTTGTACATTTTTAAAGTAGCATTTATGACAATAGATGGCTCATATGTAACTACTTATTAAATAAGTGATAATCAGATATTACCTTTTTTGCAGGTTGAGTGTGAAATAAGATATTTCTGTTTTAATTTTAAAATCATGTGGGGCAACTTGGCTTAGTGGATAGAGAGCTGGAATTGAAACCAGGAGGACTTGGGTTTGAGACTAACTTCATGACACCTGGCAAGTTGCTTAACCTCTCTAGGCACCTCTCTAAGATTATAAATTGCTTGGGAAATGCCAAGTTAGATCAGTAGAGGGAATTTTCTCTTCCAGAAGATCCTTATATCAAGAAAAACATAAATCAATTCCCCCTTCTTGATACCAAAAGTAGGCTAAGAAATGGATAGAGTGAAGAAAACTTGGAATAATGAAATGGATTAAATACTCATTCCAATCTAATGTGATCCAACCTAGTCCAGTACAATACAATGAGCAGTTATTAAATACTATGTAAATGTCAGTCACTGTAGCAGATTCCAGAGATAAAGAAAGAGAAAATTGAAAAGTAGCCTTGGAGCTTACATCCAACTAGAGGAATAAAACCTTTAGCTAGAGGAATAAAACATTCAACTAGAGGAAGTAAACAGAAGGGTAAATAGAAAATAATTTGAGGGGAGAGCACTAATATTTTCGTGTAAGACCACTTCACTTTTGTTAAAAGGGCAATTGGATTACATTTGAAGTATTTTACAACATCCATTTGAAAAGCGTTTCTCTTTGCCTTTCTCAAAAGAAAGAAAACATTGTGAAAGTTTAAACACAGAAAGCAAAGCCATATTAATAATTAGACAGAACTTTTGTGGCCCACATTAGGAATTCTACTTTTTGTTTTTTATACCTGGTGGCCTGAACACTTCACCCTTAAGAGAGTTAAAAGTGCTTTCAGGAATGTCAAAATTACATACCGGGAGAGTTTGCTGAACTAGAATTTCATTACCAAGCAGGCAATGAGGCCTGAACTATAAACCAAGCATGGCCAAAATACTTGTTTAAACTACACATGAGAAAATAGCTTCACTTACTTCACTGAAGAGCTCTGAATTATGTAGATTGAGAGGTGAATCAAAAGAATGTGAGTTCCTGGATTTACTCAATTTAATTTGAGGCACTATTTTGGGATATTTTAATAAATATTTCATCCAGTACATATTGATTAGTTAGGTAAAATGTCACAACCGCTTTATGCTTCTGGAAATTGTTATGACTTTATGCTGATCACCCAGAGAAATAAAGAAAAGATAAAGTCTTTCTAATACCTAGATTGAATTGAAATCAGTAACTGGTTTGGACCCTGAAGGAGTGCTTTTGCTAAAATGATGATGGAAATGGCAACGACTCACATTTACCTAACATTCTAAGTTTCGTGAAGTGCTGACATCCTGATTTTTTCTTTTTAATATTTAGCTGCTAATATTAAAGATCTTTGCAAAGACAGTATGTTATTGTGACTAAAGAGCTGGGCTTGGAGTGAGGAAGATCTGGCTTTAAATCTTACCTCTGATATTTACTAACTGCAACCCTTGGCAAATTCTCCCTCTTGGACAACAATAATATGGTACCAGTTAAACTTGTTAATCTTCCCTTCCACTTCTAAAATTCAGGAACTTTATGACTCCATGCCATACACAACTGTACAGGGCTTTTCTAAGTCATTCATAGATTATGACCTGAATTGGTAGAAGGAATTTTGATGCTAGGAGTTACTTTACAAAATCTCACATGGGTGTAAACTTCTGTTTATCAAAGTGCTACAGTTTTCTTGGAAATTCGTACACTGGATTCTCATTATTCCTTTGTCCTCTGAGCCCTTGCTCTGGGACTACCTTATAAGTGAGCTAGCCATGTAATAGTTTTTTCGGCACTTATTTGGACATGATTCATAACAAACTCACCTTCATCCAGAATTGACTTCCAGGAAATAATATAATAGTAAACATACAGAGCTGTAGATTTTTGTTTACAGCAAAGAAAAATTCCTAACAATTAGACCTGTCTAAAAATAAGACTTGCTTTAGGAAAAAAAGTCACTAGAAATCTTGTTCAGTGTTTCCAACTCTTAGTGACCCCATTTGATGTTTTCTTGGCAAAGATACTGGAGTGGTTTGTCATTTCCTTCTCTAGTCCATTTTACAAATGGGGAAATTGAGGCAAACAGGGTTAAGTGGCTTTCCCAGGGTCACACAGCTAGGAAAGTATCTGAGTCCAGATTTGAACTTAGAAAGATGACTCTTCCTGACTCCAGGCTCAGCACTCTATTTACTGTACAACCTAACTTCCCCTAGAGGTCTTTCTATTATAGGAGGTTAAATAACCACTTTTCAGTGTTGTTACAGAGGGCACTTGTATTTTGTGTGACTATTGTTTAATGGTGATTATTAGAGGCTTTTTCCCCCTCTAATATAAAGTATACATTCATATTTACCTCTTGTCAATTTTCCATGCTCCTAGTTGTGGCCTCCATGGCCAAGCAGAAAAATTCTAACCTCTCTCCCACTTAAAGACAGCTGTCGCATCCACTCTAAGTCTTCTTTTCTCTATTCTAAATTCCCCAGTTGGACTTGAGAAGACTTGGGTTCGAAACCCATTCCTGACACTTGTTAGCTTTGAAACTGTTCAAGTCACTCAACACCTCTAATCCTCAGTTTCTGGATCTATAAAATAAGGATGATAATAATAATACCATAGCATCTACTTCACAGGGTTGTTTTAAGGATCAAATGAAACAATGGATGTAAATGCTTAATATATTATGTAGATCGAATGTGACTCCCAAGCCTTGTCTCTCTTATTTAGTAGCTGTGGGACCACAGGCAGATCACTTAACCTTATCAAGCTTTCATTTCTGCATCTATAAAAGATAATGGATCACAGGGCTATTTAGAGGCTAAATGAGATTTTTATCTTTATTTTTATTTGTAAAGTGCTTTGAAAACTTAAAAAAGAACTTCACATAGTCTAAGGTCTCATTAGCTGTTTTGGTTGCAATATTGCACTGTTGACACATTAATAATTAATTCCATTGAAACTCCAAGATCATTTGTAGACAAACTGCCCTTTAGCATGCTTGCAAAGTTGATTGTTTTAAATTAAAGTGTAACACTTTCTAGATATCCCTAATCAACCTCAGATTATTAAATTTAGTCCAATATTTTAGACTGTCACATTTTGGGGGGAACTTGAGTTTGTTATCCAAACATTTATTTGTAAAGATTCATTATTTATTTATTATTGTTTATTTGTAAAGATTTTCTCCCAATTTTTTGCTTCTCTCCTAATATTTGTTGCATTGGCTTTTTTTATACAAAAACTTTTCAATTTAACATAATCAAAATTATCCATTTTACATTTTGTAATGCACTCTGTCTCTTGTTGTGTCATGAATTCTTTCCTTTTCCATAGATCTGATAGGTAAACTATTCCTTGCTCTCCCAAATTGCTTATAGTATCAGCCTTTATTGCTAAATCATGAATGCATTTTGACTTTATTTTGGTATAAGGTGTAAGATATTGGTCTATGCCCAGTTTCTGTCCTACCATTTTCCAATTTTCCCAGCAGTTTTTGTGAAATAGTGAATTATTAGTCCAGAAGCTGGATTCTTTGGGTTTATCAAAGAGTAGATTGCTATAGTCATTGACTACTGTGTCTTGTGTACCTAACCTATTCCACTGATGCACAACTCTGTTTCTTAGCCAGTACCAGGTAGTTTTGATGACTGCTGCTTTATAGTGCAGTTTAATATCTGGTATGGCTAGGCCACCTTCCCTAGCATTTCTTTTCATTAATTCCTCAGATATTCTAGACCTCTTGTTCTTCCAGATGAATTTTGTTATTATTTTATCCAGCTCTGTAAAATAATTTTTTGGTAGTTCAATGGATATGGCACTGAATAAATAAATTAATTTAGGTAAAATTGTCATTTTTATTGTATTAGCTTGGCCTAACCATGAGCAACTGATATTTTTCCATTTATTTAGATCTGACTTTATTCGTGTGAAAAATGTTTCATAATTAAGTTCATATAGGCCCTGGGTTTGTCTTGGCAGATAGACTCCCAAATATTTTATAGTGTCTACCTTAACTTTAAATGGAATTTCTCTTTCTATCTCTTGCTTTTGGGCTTTGTTAGTAATGTATAGGATTGCCGAGGATTTCTGTGGGTTTATTTTATATATGACAACTTTGATAAAGTTGTTTATTATTTCAAGTAGTTTTTTACTTGATTCTCTAGGATTCTCTAAGTAAATCATCATGTCATCTGCAAAAAGTGATAATTTAGTTTCTTCTTCGCCTATTCTAATTCCTTCAATTTCTTTTTCTTCTCTTATTGCTTCAGCTAACGTTTCTAGTACCAAATTGAATGGTAGGGGTGATAATGGACATCTTTGTTTCACCCCTGATCTTATTGGGAATACATCTAGCTTATCCCCATTACAAATAATGCTTGTTGATTGTTTTAGGTAGATGCTATTTATAATTTTAAGGAAGGCTCCATTTATTCCTATGCTTTCTGGTGTTTTTAATAGGAATGGGTGTTGTATTTTGTCAAAGGCTTTTTCTGCATCTATTGAGATGATCATACGGTGTCTGCTAGTTTTGTTGTTGATATGGTCAATTATGCTAATAGTTTTCCTAATATTGAAGCAGCCTTGCATTTCTGGAATAAATCCTACCTGGCTATAGTGTATTATTCTAGTGATAAGTTGCTGCAATCTTTTTGTTAATATTTTATTTAAAATTTTTGCATCAATATTCATTAGGGAAATTGGTCTATTATTTTCTTTCTCTGTTTTGACTCCTCCTGGTTTGGGTATTAGTACCATATTTGTTTCATAAAAAGAATTTTGTAGGACTCCTTCTTCACCTATTTTCCCAAATAGCCTATAAAGTATTGGAATTAATTGTTCTTTAAATGTTTGATAAAATTCATATGTACAACCATCTGGTCCCAGAGATTTTTCCCTAGGGAGTTCACTGATGGCTTGCTCAATTTCTTTTTCTGAGATGGTGTTATTTAGGAATTTTACTTCCTCTTCCGTTAACCTGGGCAATTTATATTTTTGTAGATATTCATCCACATCCCTAAGGTTGTCAAATTTATGGGCATACAATTGGGCAAAATAATTCCTGATTATTGTTTTAATTTCCTCTTCATTGGAGGTGAATTCACCCTTTTCTTTTTTGATACTGGTAACTGGGTTTTCTTCTTTCTTTTTTTTAATCAAATTGATGAAAGGTTTACCAATTTTATTGGTTTTTTCATAAAATCAGCTCTTTGTTTTATTTATTAATTCAAGAGTTTCCTTGATTTCAATTTTATTCATCTCTCCTTTGATTTTTAGTATTTCTAATTTGGTATTTAATTGGGTATTTTCAATTTGTTCTTTTTCTAGCTTTTTCAGTTGCATGCCCAATTCGTTGATCTCCTTTTTCTCTATTTTATTCATTTAAGCACTTAGAGATATAAAACTTCCCCTAAAAACTGTTTTTGATGCATCCCATAAGTTTTGGTATGTTGTCTCATTATTTTCATTCTCTTGAATCAGGTTATTAATTGTTTCTATGATTTTTTCTTTGGCCCACTCATTCTTTACGATTAGGTTATTTAGTTTCCAATTAATTTTTAGCTTATTTTTCCATGGTTCTTTATTACAAATAATTTTTATTGCATCATGATCTGAAAAGTATGATTTTACTACTTCTGCTTTTCTGCACTGGATTGTGAGGTTTTTATGCCCTAGTATATGGTCAGTTTTTGAGTATGTGCCATGTACCACTAAGAAAAAAGTATATTCCTTTCTATCCCCATTCATTTTTCTTTAGAGATCTATCATGTCTACCTTTGCTAAAATTCTGTTCACCTCCTTAACTTGTTTCTTGTTCTTGTCCTTCTCAGTCTACTAGTGGCTTCTAACTCTCTCAAATCTGCTTAGACTCACTTTTTTAGATGTAACTGACAGAATTTGTGAGAGAGCTCCAGTAGTTCCTTCTTTTCACAGCGCCATCTTGGCTCCACCTCCACCTTAAGGGATTCTTACTAAGTGAAGTCTTTCTTGAGTTCTTCAGTTGTTAGTGTTCTCTCCCTCAAGAAAACATCACTTTCCATTTCTTTTGTATATATGTTATATTTACTTATCTACATACATGCTATTTTCTTTCAGTAGAACATAAGCTCCTTGAGGGCAAAGGCTGTTCCTTTTTTATTTTTTTAGACCTAGATTTTTGTCCCATAACTGGTACTTAGAAGGAGCTTAATAAATGTTAGTTGAATTAAATGAAATCCTCAGGTTTTTGAGGAGCACTTCATGACATGGCTACTATGTGAGGTGGATAGCATTTCATAAAATGTTTAGTTTCTTTTCAGTCTTTCAGAGAAAGGTTTTCATATGGGGATAGTGTAATAGGTTGTGCTCTTCCAGAATTGTTTCAAGACATTAGCAAGAAAATAATAATGCTTCTCATATCTCCATTATTCTTTGCATTGTTTTTTTTAGCTTGTTGGCAGGGCCCTGGCTAATTTAGGAGATAATGATGAAAAATGCAGTAGGAAGACCTTAGAACACTGAATTATGATACCATTAATATTTTACATCCCTTCCCTCTTTTCTGCTGATCTTTTGTAAAAATGAATGGTCTTGGCATCCCTTCAGAGGCTCAGCAAACGACCTAAGGGAATGGAATTCTTTTAAAGGCTATTTTGTTTTATTTTTATGTAATTGAAGAGTTTGGTGCCTGACTTAGATAGGCACAAGTAATCTACAGAGTTTGCATTCAGTTAAAGTGAAGCCACTTAGCTTAGGCCTAGTTTGAACTGCCAATTGTCGGCTATTTGCATTAATTTATTCTCCCTTTCAATCCCTTTTATACCTTAAGTGCAGAGTAGAAATTGTCCTTTCTTCCAAGTTTTACCATGGGCCAGTTAAAATCTGCAATACCTTGGCAGCAGGATACCCCTAGAGGGCTAATTTTATGTAACCCATTCACTCTTTAAACTAATTAAATCTGTATGACGCCGCCCTCCTCCCACACATAAAACAGGTTTCTGTGCAGCCTCCTCCCCTCTTGTTGAGGTTAGTCTATCCTCATAATTTATCTGGGCCAAGGCAGATCTAAACTCAGATATCCTTGTTCTCTGCTTCATGGTTCTTTTTTTTTGTTCCCCCAAAATACTAATGGGAGACTATTTCAAAATGTGTCTCTGTATCAGAATGTGGCGCACTCAATTCTGGTCTTTCCGAAGAAAGATTGCATTTTAAAGCCTTGGTCTTCTTAAATCTAGCAAACGTATGTGAAATTATAGTATCTCCCAAGTGGAGTCTTCCTGAGAAGACTATCAGTCAGAAAGGATTTTGCAAATGTGTAGCATAAGTCTAGGACAGGTTAGGCTGCCTTGGAAGATGCCAGTATCCGCCTGAAGTTAAGAAATAAAGATAATTGCTATGTGGAAAAGTACCAGGTGGAGAGATATCTCTTTCAGATACTTTATAGATGAAGAAATAGCATTTCTGTGTAGTGTTACTTTCTCAGCATCTATCTCCCAGATTCCTTTCATTATGGCCCTGGTCATCTTATTTTTCTTTTATCCCTCTGAACTTTATACCTAGTTCACATCTCTGCTATGTGATTCTAATACATCAAAAGTGCCTATATTACTGGGTCATTTGAGGAATCATCTGTTAACCACAGGAAGAAAAAAACCAAGCTTATTGTATTGTTTTGAGATGCTACAGATTTTTACATGTGAACCTCAAGAGTAAAAAGAAATGAATGTTGGAATTCTTTTTAATTCCATACCATATGAGGCTAGCTTTACCTAGAACACTCTATTAATTGCTGGAATCAGGTAGATTCATTGGTGGTATTTTAGCCCTTTTTAATAGCCCCTCATTTACTTTGCCATTTTCATGGTTTTCTTTAGCACTCTCTAAAGGGTACTATTCTTCTTCTATGACAGATGGATATTACTTTTACAGCAAATGATTTAAACAGGAACACACATGTATGCAGACATTTCTGGCTGAGGAAATACCTCAAGTGGGAAATAAACCAAACTGCTTTACCTTTCAAGGAAACCACAACAGATTAACAAATAGATTAGATAATAATAAAAGATAAATGGATATAGTTAAGAATTTTTTTTTAGCAGAAAAAGAGAAATGGTTAGGGGTCAAGTCGTTAAGTATTTTTTAAGTACCTACTATGTGACAGGCATTGTGCTACATGCCGAGGTGGTATTTAAGGAGTCATTTTTATCTTTAATCCCACAAAATTCATTGGATAAACATTTGTTAAGTGCCTACTCTGTGTATAGCACTGTTTTAGGTACTGGGGATACAATGAAGGCACACAACCCCTGTCCTTAAGCACTTTAGAATCTAATGGGGAAATAGCATACATACAATTAAATGTAGGATAAAGTAGTTGTCAAAAGAGCAAACTGAGATTCAGGTCCAGTGCCCCAAGAAAAATTAAGATGGAGGAGGTTACACTTCACTTGGGGGAGAGGAAGAGTCAGGGTAGACTTCTTGGAGGTAGTGGAGCCTAAGGTGGGCTTTGGAGGAAAAAAACTATAAATAGTGATGTGCAGGTAATGCTTTTTCAAGCATGGGTGGGGGATTGCCCCCCATGAATGCCAGGAAGTAAGAGAGGGCATCATGAGAACATAGAACAGCATGTAGTCTGCTTGGCTGGAATGTGGAGTTTATAAAGAGAGTTACTGCAAAACAAGTCTGGAAAGGCAGGTCAGAACCTGCTTATGAATGGTTTAAAATGCCAAGCCAAGGAGTCTGTATTTTATCCCAGAGGAAATAGGGATCCACTGAAGGTTCTCAAGAAGGAGACTATGCCCAGGCGTGGACCTATGACCTGCCTATTTCTGCAGAGGAATCCTACTCAGATCACTCCATGACACAGTCCCTGGTGAGCCTTTTCCAAAATGGTGCCAGGTGTTAACATAAACAAAACTGGAAGGACAGAATTTCAGGGGCTATGGCTGGGGGAAGGAAAAAGAGGAAGGAGGAAGGACTTTTGGAATCCAGGACCTATATGAATTTGGCTAAGCTTTTATATGGATCATCTCCTTCTGCCTATAACTCAAACATTATACTTCCTTTCTTTGGTGGCAGCTAAAAATCTCACCTCTTTCAAGAAACCTGCTGGGATGATGATCACACCTCTCATTTCTACAGCATTTTCCCTTTTGATCCTCACAACAACCCTGTGGGGATAAGCAGGGAATAGACTATTAAGTCCATTTTACAGATGAGAAAAGTGATGCCCTGAGAGACATGATCACTTGCCCTAGTGGCTTTGTACCTTTATTACCCTACCCAATCTTAGAACTATTTTTTAAAATTATTTTTATTATTATTTGCCAGGGCTTACTCCACTGGCATTTTAAGAGTTATTTCTTTGAATCACAAAGCAAGCAAGAAATATAAAAGCTCAAACAGATTCTCATGTAGTGGAGACATTTCGGTTCTATCTTAAGGTGGGTTGCTTACCGTGTGCCCTTAACCAACTTGTTTCTTCTTTCTGTGCTTCAGTTTCCCCAAGTGTTAAATAAGAGCACTGAATAGGATGCCCATAAGGTACCTTCCAGCTGTAACCTTCTGGGACTCCATGACTACATGTGTATTTATGCTTATTTGAACACCAGTGGAGATTCAGGTGGAGTCTCTCATCTTTTTTTTATTTTAATGAAAAAGCATTTATTGAATTCGTATTCCTACTAAGTTCCAAGTGTTACGCTCAGTACTGGGGATGGATGACAACTACAGAAAGATCATCTACAGTCAAGTTCACACTTTGCAGAGGTGGGGCGGGGCGGGGGGGGGATGTGTGGGGGGGAAGACAACATATTATCAGAGAGTTCAGTTGCTGGGTAAATGAAAAGACTTTTAAAAGTTCTAAGTCCTAAAAGTCATAAGAATGCACCAGAGGGGCACATTGCAAGACCCAGACAGGCATCTTTAGATAGCAGTCTGGATTAGTTTATAGGTAGTTTGGGGTAAGAGTTGAGCAAGTCAAAGTTCAGTTGGATCTGAGAGAGATGAGGAATCTGCCTTTCTCTTATTAGTAGTACGTGTGAATAATTTCTACAGGTGTTTATAGTATGTTTATAGTATAGAATATAGTATTTTGTTCATATCACTGAAGAAAAATCAAAATAGCACATAGAAAAACAAAGATAGCCATGGGAGACCTCTACAACACAAAGGGAGGGAAAGGGTAAACAGACTGATTTGGAGATTATAGTTTAGGATTAAAGAGAGTGACACTTTAAATTTCACCATCTGCAAAGTATTGGTTGAGTCTTCTCACTTCTTTCTAGTTGCTTCTCTGGCTAATCTTTGAGCTTCAGCATTGCCTTTATCTTTCAAATGAGCAGGTACATACTTACGTCAATATCTCCTTATGCTTCTTCTTTTCCACTATTTTTGCAGGCACCCTTGACACACACAGGGTTAAAGTCTGATGTCTGGGTGCCCCTATGGACTTTCAGAGACTCTAGTCTGCCAGCCATACTCATAGCAACTTGGATGATGTTTCTAGCTTATCTCCAGTCTCTCCAAAGCCTTGGTGAAAAAAGAAAATGAGTCTGACCTTCAGAGATTGTGAACCCTGAGTCTCTCACCTTAAGAAACTTATAATCTAGTGGGAAAGTTAAGACTGGAACCTATCAATATAATACAAAGTAGAACATGAAGATTGAGACATTAAGTGCTTCCAAGTAGGAAGAGACTACATTGGGCTGGTGGGATCAGGGAAACAATACCTGGGTTGGCTTGCAACAGTAAATGAGTGCAGTTCATTCAATCAACAAAAATAATTAAATGCTTACTTAATTATTACTTACTGTTCCAGGCAGGATTCTAGGCACTGGGGTTAGTTGACATAGTGGATAGAGTGCAAGACAGGGAGTCAGGAAGACCTGAGTTCAAATTCCCTTTCAGACTTACTGGTTGTGTGACCTTGGGCAAGTTACTTAACCTCTGTCTGCCTTTGTTTCCTCATCTGAAAATGAGGATGATAATAATAGCACCTACTTCCTAAGATTGTTGCGATGATCAAATGAGGTAATATTAGTGAAGGGTTCTGGAAATTTTAAAGCACTATGTAAATGATAACAATTATCATTCTTTATTATTATTTTATTGTTATTATCAATAAAAAGATTCTCTACTCACAGGGAGTTTACATTCAGACTTAGGGGACATTGTGATCAAATGCACAGAGCTGGTAAATGATAACTGGTAGTAGCCCAATTGGCCTGGAAAATAGAATCCAAAGAACAGAATTCCACTGAATTTAGCAAGTTTTCTTTATGTACTTCCTCTGTGCTGAACACTGGCAGACAGACATAGGGCATTCCCCTATTCAATGTCCTGGGGAGCTGCCTTGATCCAGTGACAAACTGGGCTTAGATTGCAACTGAAAAGCTAGCCCCTCCTACTCCTAAGGGGGGATTTATGAATGAGGAGCTCACACCTGAGATTGTGAATGGAGGGATGCACATACCAGCATGAGACAGCATGTAGGGCCCCAGGCAATTAAGAAGGAGAAGCCACTGCTGCTGCTGTCACAACTGACAAGGGCTTAGGGAACCAGCAGGACCCCTGCAGAGCTATGGAGAGAGAGAACAATAGCCAGGAGGCGCTCAGCATGGACTCCAGGGCAGCGGCTGAATGAATGAACCATAAAGAGAGAATGCATGAAAGAAAAGCATTTATTAAGCTCTTATTATGTACTAAGAACTGTGATAAAGACTGGGAATATAGAGAAATCTAGATGTTGATATGAATAGATATAGCTCTGTCTCTATTGATGTGCATGAATGTATGCATATATGCGTTGTTGTTCAGTTGTCCAGTCGTGTTCCACTCTTTGTGGACCACAGCAAGCCAATACTGTCCTTGGGGTTTTCTTGGTAAAGATACTGGAGTGTTTTGCCATTTCTTTCTCCAGAGGATTAAGGCAAACAGAGGTTAAGGGGCTTGCCCAGGGTCTCACAGCTAGTAATTGTCTGAGGCAGTATTTGAACTCAGGTCTTCCTGACTCCAGGCACAGCTCTATCTGCAGAGCCATTTACCTGATATTTATAATATGTATGTATATAGGTATGTGTATGTATGAATATATGTGTGTATATATACATCTAATGTATATATGTGTGTTCACATATATACATGCTTATATACATATATGTGCATATAAATGTATATTTGAGTATACACACATACACACACACACAAGCAAAGACAATCATCTACCTTTGATAAGCATTCTAATGGGGTAGACAGCAAATATGGGTGGGAGGGACCAGGGAGGGTTATCTTACTTACTGGGGTGGACCCAGAGGAGAGTTATACTGGTACACTCTTCCCAGGAGAAAAGAGCGAGTTGATATGATTATTCTTCAAGAACTTGAAAGTAGAGGTGGGGAGGGAGATGGAAGGTAAGAGCATAGAGTCATCTGTCAAGGAAGTGGCTCAGAGAACAAAATGTAGTGAGGTTCAGATGTAGTAAGACACTGAGGGAACCACCAATCTGGACAGCAGAACTCAAGGGCTGAAGTCTTAGCGAAAAGGTTAAGTATTCCAGGGCATAGTTTCTGGACAATGGAGTTGTTGAGAAGGTGGCTGTGGGTGTGGGGGGGCAGGGCGTGGGGAGGCAGGAGGCTGTGTCAAGTGGCACAGAGCAGATACTAGTTTTGCTGAAACTTCTCCGAATGGTGAAAAGAAGGCTAGTGAAGCCTTACACCCTTTCCTTTCTCCTTCACTTTGGCTTTTCAGGAAAGTTTTGCCTATTCCTTGAATATCTATTTCTTAAACATTTGCTTGCTTTTTTCATCTGTGTGTGTCCTTGCATAAATGCAGCAGAAAGAATAAGAGTCGGGATGTTTGGAAGGAGAGGGAGATTTTAAAAGTGTAGTTTCAATTTTATAGGAGATTTTTTTTCTATATTGGGGCTCAAATTTAACAAAAGAAAATTATCAATTTATTGCAACTTCCCGTTGTATGAAAATGAGTCAGTACTTTACCCTTTTAGGTAAAAATGAGTCAGCAGCTTTGGTTGGGGGAGTTTGTGACAAGGTAGGACTGGTATAAGAGGTGGTGCCTCACCCATACTTCCCTTTCTGTTGTCTTTTCACAGTTCATTTGAAGGGAAAGGCTTTCCTCTAGAGAGTCAGGAACTGAGGTAGGGACCAGAGAGAAGGTGATGCCTAAGGAGAGGAGCTGGGAAAGAGTAGTATTGCTCACATGGGTGGGTGCCACCCAAAGGAGAAGTGATTCAACTCAGGCATCACCCCAGCATAGCATACCACCTCACATCATAGGTAGGAAAAATAGTATATAGCACATTTGTGACATATATATATATATAATATCATGTATAGGAGTACATAAAATATATAATATTGTATATATGTATATAAATGTGTATATATACATATATCAAGGTGTATATATATATATATATGCATATGTATAGTATCTATAATCTGTCTCTATATCTATCTATCTCAAGTATTTGTTTCAGGAGCAATCAAGAAAGACTATAGGAAAAAGACTTGAAATGAGCCTTGAAGGGAGCTAGATATCTCAAGAGGCAGAATTAAAGAAAGGGAATATTCCAGACATGGGGGACAGCCTGTGAACAGGCATGGAGATTGAAAGTAACGTATGGGGAACCACAAGCAGTCCAATTTGGCTGGAATATAGAGTATGTGAGGGGCAATCATGTGTAATCAAACCGGAAAGATAAATTGGAGCCAGACTGTGAAGGGCTTTAAATGTCAGAGAGAGAGAGGCATCTGTATTTTGTCCTAGAGGGAATAAAGACCCCTGAAATTTCTAGAGCAGAAAGTGTGACACAATCAGAGTGGTGCTTTACGAATATCAATTTGAAGAGAAGTATCTCAGGAACTGACGTTTAGCTAGAAGGGATCTTAAAAACCATCTGGTCCAACCCTTTCTTTTTACCAATGAGGAAACTGAGTCTCAATTTTTTTCTTTAGTATTTACTCAGGGTTTCTCTTATGAATACAAACAAAAGATACTTATTCAAGTATTTTTTAAATAATTTTTTATGTAACAAGACAGGGAAAATAGTATTCCAACCTATCATTACAATGGAAGATTTTGCTCATTCTGTTACTCAGTAAGTGGCAGATGACAAGGTCACACAGGTAGTAAGGGGAGAGACAGGATTTGTACCCATATTTTTTTCCTGTGTACTATATACTAGAAAAATCTATTCTTACTAAAACCACCCTACTGGCCAATTGTGAAAGATTCCTCAGAATTTTAAAGTACTGGCTAATAAAAGGATTCTTCCATATACTGTAATCACTCCTCATAACAGGAGTTTAGACCTCATCAAATAGGCACTGGGGAGCCATTGAAAGTTTTCGAGCAAAGCAATGTCAGTCAAGTACTATGAGCTAGGCACTGTGCTGATGTAATCAGTGTGATACAGTAGAAACATGTTGGCTGGTAGTAATATTTAGATTCTTTGGAATCAGAAACTTTGATCTGAGCAAATGTATTTCCTTTAAGAAGTGGGAAGGTGTATGTGAAAGAGAACTACATTGGGAGTTAGGATTTATGGATTCTTGCTTTGTTTTTGCCTCTGACTAGCTAAGTGGCCTTTGATATGCAACTTGAGACTCAATTTCCTCAGAAAGGGAGAGACTCCTCAAGATGATCTCCTAAGTGGCTTCCATTGCTACCATTCTATGAATCTGCCTATCTGAGGTTGGTGGACACCCAGGTAGTATGTATCTGGCTCTGGTTTGATTCCCTGATAAACTAGTTGTTTTTGATAAGATGATTAATTTTTTAATTAAAATTATCATATGTTTACACCGTAAAGTGAAAAAGTGGGAAAATCTTCATATTGGTTTTCAGTCCAAAACTTCGACAGTATCTCCCCACCCCAAGAATGGAGATTTCTCAAAGCTCAGCCAGTGCCATTGCTTTAGGTTCTAATGAAAGTCTAATGAATTACTTTAAGCACATGGTAATTGGATATTAAAAGGGAAAACAGCTATGATTTAAAAAAAAACCCTACATGCACTGGTATTCCTTTATGTTGTGACTGTTTAATATCTATTTACTATTTGCAAGAAGAAATCTAAAGTGTCTCGGCATCAGTTACTCTCCTATATAAGATCTGTTTTTTTTTATTTTTGGTGTTCTTTCCAATGACTGTTTCATTTCCTCTTTAGTAGCCCTTAATGTCATTAACACATCAGGAGATTTAATTCCTAGTTTTGATACTGAAATTTTGGTGTTACTACAGAGCGTTTTGTTCTTTTCCATTACAGGTGCAAGAATTGGAATGTACAATCTTATGAGTTTCAAAAAGTTAGGAGGGCACACAGTATCCTGGCATTTCAGAGTCTAGATTTTACACCAATGCAGTATTGATGCCCCAAGGAGAGGCGAATAGCAACTTCTGGAAGTGTTGTTCATCCTTTTTTTTTTTCTTTTTTGAAGAGGAGCAAGGACATCATGGGTGAGATCTTGATGTGCATGTGAATTGGATTTAAGTGAGGACTTTAGGGCAGTGTTAGATGAGAAAGGAGTTTGTCCCACAGTCATGTCCTCATCTGGACATAGATTTGGTGGAAACAAATTTATAAAGGAACTGAGCTAAGAGTGTATCTCTGAGGTGTTTGCACAAAATGTTTACAGATTTGTTGTTGCTTTATCTTTGAAGTGAATATGCCGTTGTAAAAATGGATTGATGTTAAGTAGTTATGATAAGTAGTTTAATGGAATTGAGGTTCTGCTCACTCATAGTGACAGAGATGGTAGAGGCTTAAATCAGTTATAATAGAGAAAGGTAAATAACCCCAACTCTGGGATAATAAGAGAAGGGAAATTACCTTAGAACTCCGAGAGGCAGATATCACATTGGGATAGTGGAACAGAGCGTTCTCATAAACAACCATACTGTAAGGTTCTTGTAGACAAGAAGTGGGTCTTATTTTGTATCTCCCTTTCTCACTACTCAGCACAGTACTTTACAAATGAGAATAAATAAGAAAAGTTTATTAAGTAAATGAATGAATGAGAAGGTATATACAAAAGTGTAGACAGGAATAATGGCTGTGAGGGACTCAAGCACCTTGCCTTTAATGAGAAAAATGTATTGCAAGTAATAATTGGGATACTCCCCCACCCCCAGAATATAGTTTTCCTTTTTCAATAGATGACAAGCCAAAGCATTTCACTTAGGAGTTTAAAGTCCACCCCTGATATTTGAATGGCACAGGTGTATATGAGTATCTCTCTTTCCTTTCGTGTTTACTCATAAATACTTTACTTATAAATACAAACAGAAAACACTTATTCATTTGAGTATTGTTTCATAATTTTTATGTAATAAGACAAGGAAAATAGCATTCCAACCTATCATTACAATGAAAGCTTTTGCTGGTTCTCTTAATCAGTAAGTGGCAGATGACAATTCATCTGGTTATTCTCTCATTACAGTAGCATGTGTGTGGGCAGGAATTAGGTCCAAATATTCATTCCTTTTTTCTGCTTATAGTTTTAGTTTCAGAATTCTAACATTGGGTTCAGCCAAAAGCCTTGTCTCAGTGGGTGGCCCAGGAGGTTATCCTACTTCTCTCTCTTCTTCATGCTTATACTTCCATTAGTGATCAGTATTGTATTGTTCTATATGCGACAGGCTCTATTTTACTTCTGACTTTTGTGGCAAAATTAGTGTTATTTAAATTTATAATAAAATGATGTCAATACCTGGTGGAAAAAGGCCCACATTTCAATTACAGATCCAGCAGATTAACTTTTCTTTATTTTTTGCTCTGGTGTCAAGAAAAATTTAGATTTGGACACAACAATTTTCCTTGTGTGTTCTTTTCCAATTGTCAATGAGCAAATATCATAGAGCTCATAAATCTATTCAGTCTTTGCAGTAGGTTGCCAACTTTTTAGGGACAAGTTTTCTGTGACGTTTATGTCATCTGGTCCCTTTTGGGGGGGCGGGGCTTGGAATACAGCTCTTTGCAGAATTACATAGATCAACATATCTATTGCTGAAGCCTTAAAAAAGTGAGCTGTAGTTAAGTTGATAAGGCATACACTGCAACATGATCACCTGGATAAATAAAATATATCAACCTCATTCTAGTTAAAAGCAAACATCTCCTACCTACCAGTCAGCTTTTTTCCAATAAAATTATGATCCAAGAGCAAGAGAGACTGATTTTTGTTTTATATTTATTAAAAAACCAACAACTATGATCTAAATAATTTTTAAAAATTAGAGTGAAGAATGGTTGAGAAAATGAAACCTCATATTCTGTGGTTTTCAAGAAACATATCTAAAAAACAAAGAGATAATAAAAATGAGGAGCTACGACAAAATGTCCCATGCATCAAATGAATCTAAAGAGCTGGAGTTGAAGTCAAATTCTCAAAGAAAAAAAATCAAAATTTACTATAGCCATAGACATAAGGAAAAGCACACCATCCTTAAAGGAATCAAAGACAATGAGTCAATAACAGTATTAATCATATATGTATCAAGGGGCATAGCACCTGAATTCATAATTGAAAGAAATTAACCAAATTACAAGAATATATAGCTAGTAAAAGTAATAGTAGGAAACCTCAATGTTCTATTCTCAAAGTTAGACAAAAAAGAAAGCTTAATAAAAGGCAAAATATAGGATTTAACAAACAACAACAAAACCCTTGGAACTGAATGCTGTGAAAAGTGGATCCAGTTTGGCTCTAAGTGAAGAGAAGTGAGAAACTACCTACCTTTTGCTTCTATACAGAAGATGTTTGGGGGAGGGGTAGAGAGAGACTTAGGACACAGCATATAATATCAGATTTTTTTGATATAGTGTTTTTATCTGAACTTTATTTTTTAAATCTAGCACAAGGGATGGCTCTCTGGAAAAAGAAGACAAAGGTTACACTGGGAAATACAGGTGATATAAAAACAAAAGACATCAATCAAAATGCATTTTAATAAAATTAAAATGGCAATGATGTTCCCCAGGGTAAGCACATTAAATGAAATCAAGAGTAGAGGAGTACCAGGATTTGAAGTTCATCTATATACTATACATCAGTGAGTGCCTTTGCCTACACCTGTTTACCATGGTGGAGAGGGTAGATGAGGGAATTGAAATTCAAAGCAGTTAAATGACTTGTCCATGGTCACAAAAGAGTATCAGAGAAGAGATTTGAGAAGATGACACTGTGAAAGGAGAGAACTACTGGAACTCTCTCACAAATTCTGATAGATATGTCTAAAAAAGTGAATCTGAGCAGATTTGAGAGAGTTAGAAGCCACTAGTAGACTGAGAGGGGCAGGAGCACCAGGCACACAGAACAGCACCAGACTACACCAACCAGGAACAGCAGAGGAGCCCAGCCAGTGCACCTGTCTGAGAGAGCACTGGGCAAGCTAAACGCGGCAGCAGGAGCAGGCCCAGGGTGGAAGTACCGGCTACAGTGGTGAGCAAGCCTCAGGCCTCTCAGCCCAGGACTGGAGTCTGTTGGAGCTATGGGAGACACCAGCGCAGAGCCTGTGGCTGTGGGAACAGCTACCCCTGAGGCCTCCAGCCCACGCACAGTGTAATGGTTTGAAACTTGCCTTCTTGAACTTCCAGGAACCATAATGGCCAGGTACGTCAGCTCTCCCTCCCTCCCTCACCCAGAGAATACTACTTCGGGAGAAACAGAGGAGGCAGAAGTGGGGCTTCAGTAGCCTTTTAGCAAGAGAAGTTGGGGAGATGGCCCTTCTTGTGGTGGTGGAAGGAGACTAGTGCAGGAACAGAGGTGTCCCAGTAGGCCCCACCTCAGCAGAGTCCCAGGGGGGTGGAGTTAGCAAACATCAACACCAGGACCCCAGATGTGCCTTTGCACAGCCAGGGGAAGTAGCGGACACCAGCACAGACAACAGCTGAGACCACCCTTGTGGTAGAGCAGTCCGGGGAAAAGGAGACTTCCAGCAGTCAGACTGCCCCTACCCCACACCTCACGAAATCAGAGGCCATAGCACATAAAGTTAGGGAGTAGGCCCACAGATCTCAACACAAGAAGCCTGGAACAGAGCCCCCTGAGCCCCAGAAGCAGAGATCCACTTTAAAAGCCAGGAGGAAAAAAAACACCATGAAAAAACACACTAAAAAGCCAAAGACCATTGAATCCTATTATGGAGACAGGAAAGATCAAAATACCAATTCAGAAGAGGACAGCATGGACACTATACCCACATCTGAAACCTCAAAGTGGAATGTGAAATGGTCTCCAGCCCAAAAAGCATTCCTGGAAGAACTCAAGAAGGACTTAAAAAACTAAATTAGAGAGACAGAAGAAAAAATGGAAAAAAAAATTCACTGATGAAAATAAATCATTAAGAAGTAAAATCAACAAAATTGTTAAGGAGATTCAGAATATGAATGGAGAAAATGTCTCATTGAAAAGGAAAATCAAACAAATGGAAAAAGAGATAGTGAAGCTAAAGGAAGAAAACAATATATTAAAAATTAGAATTGAATAAGTAGAAGCTAATGACTCTATGAGACATCAAGAATCAGTCAAACAAAATCTAAATAAAAAAAATAGAAGAAAATGTGAACTATCTGATTGGAAAAACAACTGTCCTGGAAAATAGATCCAGGAGAGAGAATCTAAGAATTATTGGTCTACTGGAAAGCCACAATGAAAAAAAGCCTGGACAGTATCTTCCAAGAAATCCTTAAGGATAACTGCTCTGGAGTCCTAGAATCAGAGAGCAAAATAGTCATTGAAAGAATCCACTGATCACCCCCTGAAAGAGATCCCAGATTGAAAACTCCAAGAAATATTATAGCCAATTCCAGAATTATCATGTCAAGGAGAAAATACTGAAGCAGCCAGAAAGAAACAATTCAAATATCATGGAACTACAGTCAGGATCATGCAGGATCTTTCAGCATCTACATTAAATAACAGGAGAAATTGTAATATGATGTTCTGAAAGGCAAGGGAGCTTGCACTACAACCAAGGATCAACTACCCAGCAAAACTGAGTATAATTTTTCAGCAAGGAGATAGACATTCAGTGAAATAAGGGAATTTCAGACCTTCCTGATGAAAAGGCCAGTGTTCAATGGAAAGTTTGATCTTCGAATACAAAACTCAAGAGAAAAATAAAAAGGTAAACAGGGATGTAGGAAACCCTTGTTAGTCAATAAGGAAATTTATTTACATCCTTATATAGGATTATATTGTTTTATATATGTTATATAATATATATATATATATATATATATGTCAATCTTGAGAATAGTACAGTTATTGACAATACAGTTATGACGATTGAAAGGGATATACATAGACTGTGAGTGTCAGCATAAAATAAGTGATACAATGATAAAAAACATAATTAAGAGATATTAAAAGGATGGGTCTGGGAGAAGATGTAAGGAGGTAGTAGAAAAAGGTAAATTACATCACATGAAGAGGCACAAAAACATATTATAGTAGAGGGAAAGAAGGGAGGGAGAAGAGCAGTGTTTGAGCTTTATTTTCATCAGATTTGGTTCAAGAAGGGAATAACATACTCTGATAAGTCTAGAAATCAAACTTGACCTACAGGCAGTAGGAGGGGAAAGGGGAAAGAAAAGGGAGGGGAGTGCTCAGAAGGGAGGGAAGAAAAACAGGGGGAAAAAGGTAAGAAAAGGGAGGGGAATCAAGAGGGATAGTAAACTGAGGAAGGGGTGGTCAAAAGCAAAACTTTTTTGAGGAATGGAAGGGAGAAGGGAGAAATAAAAGCATAAAGGGGGGAAATAGGATGGAGAAAAAGACAGAAATAGTAATCATAGCAGTGAATGTGAATGGGATGAACTCTCACATAAAACAGAAGCAGATAGCACAATGGATTAAAAACCATAACCCTACAATATGTTGTTTACAAGAAACACATTTGAAACAGGGGGATACACATAGTAAAGGTAAAAAGCTGGAGTCGAATATATTTACAAGAAACACATTTGAAACAGGGGGATACACATAGTAAAGGTAAAAAGCTGGAGTAGAATATATTGTGCTTCAGCTAAAGTAAAAAAAAAAAGCAGGGGGAGCAATCCTAATCTCAGACAAAGCAAAAGCAAAGATAGATCTAATTAAAAGAGATAAGGAAGGACACTATATCCTGCTAAAAGGCACCTTAAACAATGAAGCAATATCATTATTTAACATATATGCACCAAGTGGTATAGCATGCAAATTCTTAGAGGAGAGGTTAAGGGAATTACAGGAAGAAATAGACAGCAAAACTATAATAATGGGAGACCTCAACCTCCCCCTCTCTGAACTTGATAAATCTAACCTTAAAATAAACAAGAAGATATTTGAAATCAGGTCTTTCTGATTTTAAGTCTAGTATCTTATCTACTATGCCATGGGGGCAAAAAGTGTTCATTAGAGATCATCCAACTCAATTAGCTCATTTTTAAGTTTATAGAACTCAGTCACAGAAAGATGAAATGATCTGACAAAACCCATGCTGGGATTAATTGACAGGCGTGGGACTCAAACCCCTTTTTCTGTCTCCTAATCCAGTATTCTCTCTACTTCACACTAAGGGAAACTCATTTCATTTCTCTGGGTCTCTGTTTCCTCAACTATAAGCAAGGGGATTAGATCACATAATCTCCTAGGTCCTATCTACAACTAAATCCTATGAACCAATTTTGTTGTTGTTGAGTTATTTCAGTTATATACAACTCTTCATGACTCCATTTGGGGTTTACTTGGCAGAGATTAGTACTGCTCTGCTTGGCCCCATTGGGTAGAACTAGATCCAATCAGTAGAGCATAAAGAAAACTATTACAAGAACTACCACTATATATAAAAATGTGATAGATTGATGTAAGGAGGTTTTATAGAGGTAGTAGTTTATCACTAGAAGTTATTAAATTGAGGCCACTTGTTAGTGATGATGTAAGTAGCATTCATGATTTGAGTATTGATTGGGTAATATGCTGTTTGAGAATCCTTCCAGTTCTAAGAAACTACGTTTCTAAATTTTGTGTTGATGCGACAAATCATTTCTATTGACTTTTTCAGAATTCAAGAGTGGAATTCAAGAATTCAAAACTTCACATGGCCATCCATTGCCACACTGATGCAGTAAATAACAGATGTCAATAGAAAAGCAAGTAAAAGTGACTTCATCCATTAAGATTTCCAAGTGACCAGGATGTTGAGGACCCATAAAGCATTTAGCTTTCCCAAATCTTGTTATAGGAAGATTTTGAGGTAAAGGTGGAAGGTAAAGTTCAGAGATTAAGCATCGCAAGTATCAACCTTAATATTAATGTCATGTGATTTACAGGTAGAACCTAATGAAGTTGATCAGTAATGGTGATGATTACATTTTAGCCATTTAGTTTTAGTTCTGTACATCTTTGCTACAGCATCTATGTGCAACTCACTATACATTTTTGAGAAGATTGGGAATATGCCTTTGTTTCCAGAATATAGGAAGTGTTATGATAATAACTCATCTAACATATCACACAACACTTTATAGAGTTGACCAAGCACAAGTATTATTGTCTTCATTTTACAGAAGAGGAAGGAGAAACTTAGAAAAATTAAGAGACCCGCCCAAAGGTACACCATAGGTTGTAACAATGGGTCCTAACTCAGATATCCTGACTCACACTTTGGAAGGACATGTGTGGAAGATGAAGGATAAGCAAGATTGGAAATATTCTTTTCATATCTATACACTTTAATATCTTATCTTTCTTTTTCTACTACAGCATTATTTGGGCCAGATATATAGTTTGGTGGGTGGGGGAATAGGACATAGGGCTAAGGCTCATATTAAACACATGGTTAACTTTGCTTCTGCTTTCAAGTAAATGTGAATATAGTGTATTGGAAAGAGCATTGGATATAGTAATGAAAGACCTGGGATCACATCTTATAACTAAGGGAAATTCACTTCATTTCTCTAGGTCTCTGTTTCCTCACCTATAAACGAGGGGATTAGATCACATAGCCTCCAAGGTCCTATCTACAACTACGTCCTATGAACCAATTTTGTTGTTGTTGAGTTATTTTAGCTATATCCAACTCTTTGTGACTCCATTTGAGGTTTACTTGGCAGAGATGCTGGAGTGGTTTGCCATTTCTTTCTCCAGCTCATTATACAGATGAGGAACTGAGGCAAACAGTGTTAAGTGACTTACCCAGGGTCACACAGCTAGTAAGTGTCTGAGGCCAGATTTGAACTAAAAAAAATGAGTCTTCCTGACACTCCACTGCACCACCTAGCTGCAATTTTAGTATATGTGCTACCTAAGTGAGCACCCTATGATCCAAAGAGTCTAAAATAAGTCTGTTTAATTTCAATATGCTGAACCAAGAAAATGGTTCAGCTCCACTACTGCCATCTCCCTCAACTGTTATGGTAATTAAGGTGGGATTTTTTGACTGTTTTCCCTGTTGGAGCACTGAGGTAATCAAGTGCCTTTGATGAGTCTGGCCTTTGTTTCTTTGATTGAATTACGACTCTTTGACCTGCTTAAGAAACAAGAAAACCTAGTTCACATAGGTTTGAGTCTCATGGTTGTGATACAAACAGGGTATATAAATTCAGAGATTAGTGTTTTGTTTGGGGCTCTCACTCACTGGAAGAGTATTGTGTGACTTGATCAGACGAAACTCTGGGTAGCTGCAGGAGCTCCCCCACCCCCTTTGAAAACCCAGATGTTGGTGCCTCTCTCTCTGCTAACTATGTAATTCTTTGGTAAGACAGCTACAGACCTGTCTGTTAATAACTGTTTGTGTTTGCTCTGTTTATTTTCTCTCCAATTTCTGTTTGTATTAGCTCTGAAGTTCAGGGTGCTGGCTTTTCTCCCTAAACTAAGTGAATTTTATATATATATATATGTGTGTGTGTGTGTGTATGTGTGTGTGTGTGTGTATGTGTGTATACATATACATATATGTGTGTGTTCGTGTGTGTATGTATAAATACATATATATGTATATATATATATATATATATATATATATATATATATGTTTGATTAAAATGAGATTGTTAACCCCTTAAAGTTGCTTTCCTTAGAAAAGCAGATCAAAGATCCTGTGCTAGCAGCCCTCCTGTGTGCTGGTGTTTTTGGTCTTAACACAGGCACAGTAGCAGCAAGCAGCATTGCTGTTACATCAAGGTGTCATAATTTTGTGTAAAAGCAAATATTAGAATATGATTTTTTTAGAGCTGGAAAGATACTAGTGATTCTAGAGTCCTACTTGTAACACTTGTAATGAGATTTGCCTGGACCTGTCCAGATCACCTAAAACAGAGGCTCCTTGTCTGCTACCATGACTGTGAATAACCTCAGGCTGTGTTTTAAACTTACCAGGCTGAGAATGCCTCTATCTTTCAGGTTCACATTTTTTGTGCCCTACTTACTTTACAGGGTTGTAGTTGGCCTGAGATGAAATAATTTATAGTAAGTATTTTTATAAACCTTTAAGTGATATATAAATTTCAGCTAGCATCATCATCATCATCGTTATTGCTTTTGTTATTCCTGTTATTCCTGGGAGAAAGCCTAAAGAAAACTTTACACGGTTATGGAGATAATAAAGCAAGATAAAAGTCAACAGGCTTGATAAACAGTATCATTGATCCAAAGCTAGAAGGGACTTCAGGAGCAAACCATTCATTTTTAAAAGTCATTTGCTGGAGGTCACATAGAGAGTAAGCATCAACAGCAAGATTTTCATCCAAGTTCTCTGATTCCTGAGCGAGTTCTTCTTTCTCCTGCTCTATTTTACCATTGTTTTCCATTTAAGCAGAAGAAAACTGAGGTCCACAGAAATTAAATGACTTGACCAAAATTACTTGGGAGAGTGAGGTTGAGATGCTAAGGTCTCTGATGATTATTTCTGTACTCTTTCCACTCTGTCGTCCTTTCCCCCAGTCATAGTCAGCTTGAGGAAATCTTGATGCATGAAGAAATCTATATCTTACTTTTGAAGGTTGTCAGGAACTTACTAGCCACTCTCTAATACAATCCTCTTTGAACAGTAGCAGCCATTAACATTAGAAATCTCCTACTTCATCTTTGCCAGTAATTTCACTTCTGTAACCTTGTAAAATTTTCTCTTGGACTTTTAAAAACAATTTGTGGTTTCTACAATGGCAATTCAAGAAGAATAGATTTCCATTACAATGGCTCTGTAGCTGGTATAATGTATTAATGCCTCAAAATTCTTTGCCAACACTAATGGCCTATTATCTTATTTACTGTTAACTTGATGCCACTGTTCAGGATGCGAAGCCAGAAAAAATAAATCTTTTGGACTCCAACAAAGACAGGCAAATACACGCATACATTTGTGGTGTTGGAAACCGGTCTGACCATTTTGGAAAGCAATTTGTCATCAGATTAGTATAATGGTGGACTTTCCAATGGTCTATGGAATATGCACAGTACATTCTCTCTTCTGCAAATCTTGGTATAGGCTTGCTAAGTCCGCTTTTGGAATTTGTGTGATGACATTAAGGGGAGAGCTCTGTTTCTGATTCAGAAAATGAGCAGGTATCAATTGTCTGTTTACTATGTTGTGATAGAAAGTATTTTAATTGGCTTCTAAGTTGAAACTACTCAGTTTTATTCATACAAAAGTCAGTAACAGAGGGAAAGTACCATCTTCTTCCTGGTGGTTTTCAAATGAGGAAGAAAAAAAATGCTATGAGCTTCTAGGCAGGGGAGTGGAGATTAGGATAATGGTCACCAGAGTCTATGCGTGCTATATAAAAGAAGAAAAAAATGTCTGTGCCTTTAAATCCAGAAATCCCACAGCTAGGCATATGCTGCAAAGAGGTCTAAGACATAAAGAAATGTACCATATATATTAAAATATCCATAGGAGCACTTTTGTAGTGTAAGAGAACTAGAAACAAAGTAGATGCCTATCAATCAGGGAAAGGCAAAACAAATGAGCAAATTTTTAATTTAAGAGCATATTACTTTATTGGAAGGAAAAATGAATATAGAGAATATAATATGAATAATATAAATATCATAATATGAATTATACATGAATGTAAAAAGTTCAGGAGACATGGGAAGATTTGTATGAACTGATGCAAAGTGAAATAGAACCATGGAAACAATATACTCAATGACTACAACAAGATAAATTACTGAACCGATAATAACAATGAAACTGAAACTAAATGCTGTGCAATTATGACACAGCTTGGACTAAAAGAAGCAATTTGACCATGCAGCTTCTTCCTTCTTTGCAGAGTTGGGGCACTATGGATGTGCATATACCGTCAACTTTGATTGATGTCTTAATTAGTTTTGGTGGAATGTTTTTTGTCTTTCTTTTATTGTTCTTTCTTTTTGTTCTTATAAGGAATGACTGTGGGTGAGGGATACGGAGGAGCATAGTTGGAAAGGAAGATGACTAAAACAAATGATATCAATAAAAATTTGGAGAAATAAAAGAAATATACTACCTCTTACTATCTTGAGGCTTTGAAAGAAAAGAATGTCAAAGAAAGCAGTTTTGGGACTACTGATAAAAATCTACAAAATACTACAGAAAATGTAAGTGTGGATAATTGAAACTTGATTTCAACTAAAAGATTAATTAAATTAAAAGATAGAATAACCAGGTAAAGCCAAGTTGAGACATTTCTCAAATTATATTGATGCTCGATAAATTATAAGCAGCTTCCAGAGAAATATTGCAATACAAATATTCATAGAACATATTTATTAATACTATACAAAAATCACCATGACAGCATAAAAATAATATTCTCCATTTAGCCATGGTAGTCAGTGTGGCAAAGTGGATAGAAAAGCAGATAGTCAGATAGACCTGGGTTCAAGTTCCATCTCTGACACAATAGTGCTTGACTGTGAACAAATAACTTACCCTCTTAGTAACACAGATGAATCTTTAAGACTAGAAGATATAGGTGTATTGCTGATTCATATCAGTACATGCCATTTCCACACTAGAAATTCCCCACACAGATCCAGGCAAACACACACATATACACCCAAACGCATACACACCACCAAAATAGAACCATGGTATTTTCAATTAGAAAAACAATTTAGAAAACATTTATTTCAATCCCTTTTACTTTATGGATAAAGAAATAGGCTTAGATAGATGGAGTGAATTGTCCAAGGGCACATAGGGAGTTAAAGTTGGAGCCAAGGCCCCTAACTCCCAGGCTGCTGCTTTTCCCTTTTTCATTTTATTTTATTCAGCATGCAAAATCACACAGTTAGGACTAAGTTCCCAAACTACCATATCAGTATTTACTAATGAGGTGAGCTGAAAGGAGCCCAGGGGAGGGGTTCAATGAGCAAGGAAGATAATTAAATGGTTGAAAACTGGAAGCTAAGGGGCTAGGTTAAAAGAAATAAGTTTGCTTAGCACGTGGAAGAAAAGTCTTAAGGATGACTAGACTGTCTTCACATAATACACATTCCCATGATAGGTAGAGTGAGAAATGGAGCAAGTGATGAAGCAGGAAGCTATTTCAAGGTTCTTTGAATCTGTTGAAACATTTTTTTCCCCACCCAGCTCTGGTTCTCCTTATACCACAAGAGAGAGGAAAGGCACAATTGTCTTCTGTCTCTGCTGTGTGAGACAAACTTTATATTGCTCCCCCAAATGAAATTTCCCTATGGTTTCTAATCTACATTTTAGTGAACTATTTCACTTTATGGAGGATTCTAGCAGAGTTTTTAATGTAGGCAATGTTTTTTAAGGCAGCTCGTAATGGAATTTGACAGAAGCAGCTTGCTTTTCAAGCTGTTTGTTCATGTTATATGGGTGGTTCCTGAATTTGTTTCCACCTCTACAACTGAGCTGCTTAAGAACTTGCCACCCTAGTGGCAGGCACTATAGGGTGGTTTGGATTTTCTCGAGCACAGAGCTGTAGATGTATGGTCTAGTCAATATTTCTGCAAGGGACTAGCATTGGTTGGTAGCTGGGACCCTTAATATGCACATATTTGGCAGCTATGGTGTCTCAGAGGGCCCACTAGACCAAGAGTTGAGCTCTAACAGTTCCATTCAACCGAACATTTATTAAGCACTTGCCATGTGCCAGGTACAACATTAGCCACTGAGAATTCAGAAACAAAAAAGTCCTTACCTTCAGGAACTTACATTCCATTGAAGAGCTTACCCTTATCAACCATTGGAAAGTCTTTTTGGTGCTGCATTTTCATATTGCTTCTTTGATGGCAAGCTGGATCATTATAATGACACAGAATTTAGCTTCCATTTTGTTGCTGGTGAGGTAGGATTATGGTTAGAATCGGAGTTGGAGTCCAGTTTGCAGATGAAATTAAGGTTATGGTTAGGGTTACTCCAACAATTCTTGTTTTTTTGGAATCTCAGTTTCTTCATCTGAATCCCTCTCATCCATCAAATCCCACCAATTTGATTTCATTGCATGGCACCTTCTCTAATTCTTCATGTGCTACTACCCTGACTTCCAAACTAACTTGTAATTTTTTTAAAAAAAATCATTTGTATTTATTTTCTCTATATTCATTGTGAATATACTTATTATGTCCTACAAACAAATGCAACAATCCTTATTTGCAACAAGCATCCCCGCTAGAAAGTAAGCTCTTTGGAAGTAAGGATTGTTTCATTTCTTATTTTTTTTTGTATTTGCATCCTCTGTCTAAGACAGTGCTTGGAACATAGTAGGTAATTAATAGATGCCAGTTGATTGACTGACTGACTGACTGATCTTTAAAAGAGAATAATGTCAATTCTATCTCATAAAATTAGATTGTGGTGGGAAAAGTCCTTCCTCAGCATTAAAACACCTTAGAAATGTGAGGTGTTATTGCTTACAATCTATCATTTTTCCGATTCTTAGTACCTCCTGTCCCGTTTTGGGTCACTGACTGCAGAAGCAAAAGGGAGCTGCACAGAGATCTTGAGTACTTTTGATGATACCACATATTGCCAGTGAAGAACTATGCAGAAGAAATTACACAAGGGATATCCTCAGGAGGATGTATAACCAGAAAAAGAGGTAGGCTGCTTGTGGAGCCATAGGGAGGGATAACTGATATCCTGTGAATTTCATTGGATTCCATGAAATGTCAAGAGATCTATAGGAAAGGCCCCAACATATTAGATGGCCTGCTTGAAGTTGATTTATTGTAGGACACAGACAAAAGTCTGCAGGCTTTGATGAGATGGTTGAAATATCCACATAGGTGTTAGGCAGTATTCCATACTGAATTTCTAGTCAACCCAAGTATCTCGGAGAAGAAAATCATGACCTAGTTCCTACACAATGAATTGTGAGAAGACTACCACAAAACAGAGTTGCACACAACTGACTGACAATCGTTTTCCACAGATACTAAAAATCTTTGTCAATGTCAGGTATGAAATCTTTGTGTTTGCATGGAACAATGAATGCTGTGTAAGATGTGTGTGCCCATGTAAGATACGTATGCTTAGATGTATTATCTAAATGAGGCTTGTGGGGAGGCATTGAAAGATATCTCTGGAATTTTACCTAACGCTTTTCAAGGGAGTCTTTGATTCCTACCTTGAGGGCAGCAGAAGGGGACATGAGGCTTACCATTCTGTTCCCCTCTTAAAAAGAGAGGTGATAGAACAGAATTCTATTTATTCCCCTAAATATTGTGGACCTGGGTTTTTAGATTCAAAACAAAAAACCATTAGCTTTTCTTGGAAATTGAAAAGTTCTTTAGAATATACCAGAAAATTTGTCATCAGCGCAGTAGCTGACCTTGATGCCGTGTTCATCCTCATTGAAAGCATTTGACAACGTGGCTGAAAACATCATGTTAAAATGCATGGAAGCAAGCACATAGCCTGGTTTACTCTATTGGTAACTAGGAAAGCATGAGAGCACTGTCCATTATCCAGAACCTAAGCAAGCATTCTTCAACTTGAAAAGGCTACAAGACAAGACCAAAGTGGAGAGAGTGTTGGTGCATGATTTTCTATTTGCAGGTGATTGTGCACTCAGTGCAGCCTCTGAAGGTGAAATGTAACAAAGTATGGACCAGTTCTCTGCTGCTTGTGCTAATTTTGGCCTAACAATTAACACCAAGAAAACATAGGTGCTCCATCAGCCACTACCACACCATCCATATGTGGAGCCATTAATTACAGCAAATGGAGAAGTTTTGAACACTGTGGATAAGTTCACTTACCTTGGTAATGTACTTTCCAGAGATGTACACATTGATAATGAAGTTGATGCACATATTTCCAGAGCTATCTCAGTGTTTGGGAGGCTCCAAAGGAAAATATGGAAGAGAAGACTGACTAGCAAATTGAAGGTCTATAGAGCCGTTGTGCTGACCTCATTGTTGTATGCCTGCGAAAGCTGGACAGTCTACCAGCACCATTTCAGGAAACTGAATTGCTTCCTTTGAAATTGTCTTAGGAAGATTCTGAAGAGCATCTGGCAGGATAAGGTACCAGACACTGAGGTGCTTTCTCGAGCTAAACTGCCAAGTATTCAAACTCTGCTTCAGAGAGTGCAATTCCGATGGGCTGGCCACTTTGTATGTAAAACATACCCTTGCCAAAAAAGACTTTTATGGAGAACTTAAGCAGGTCAAGCATTCACATGGTGGTCAGAAGAAGTGATACAAGGACACTCTCAAGGTCTCTATTAAGAACTTTGGAATTGATTGTGTGACGTGGGAGACACTGGCACAGGACCATTCAGCATGGCATGACCACATCAGAGAAGGTGCTGTGCTCTATGAGCAAAGTAGAATTGAAACAGCTCAGAGGAAAAGTAGGATGCACAAATTTAAAGAAAATTCAACACCAAATGTTTGTGCCTGACCTGTGGTAGAGCATTCTGAGCTCATATTGGTCTGATCGGACACAATTGGACACATTGAAACTTGACTCTAGCATAGTGATGTCACTTTGGTCCTCCTTGAGAATGAAGGCCAAGCATCCTAACCAGAAAATACTGAAAATTGAATAAACTCTTTAGATGGGAGGGGGTGAATCTCAGCTCAGTCAAGAGAGAGGCCTTGGTGTTAATTAAGGGGAAATTCCTTCAAGTCTCTAATAATTATATCTAACATATACATAGTACTTACTATGTACCAACCATTTTAAAATGATCTCATCCGATCCTCACAACAACCCTGGGAGGTAGGTGCTATTGTTATCTCAACTTTACAAATGAGGAAACTGAGGTAAATTGTGCTATAGTGACTTACCCAGGGTCATTCAGCTGGTAAGTATCTGAGGCTAGTTTTGAATTTAGGTCTCCCTAACTCTAGGCCCAGCCCTCTACCATTGCACCTCCTAGCTGTTTCCTAGTTAACTATTTAGTAAATGTTTTTTATGTATTCAATTTACTTAAATCAATTTATAAATGTCAATGACAGTTGCTTTGAACCAATAAGGACAAAGGTAACTGTTCAGTGGTTATGGATGTAAGTGTTCCCCACCCTTCCACTTCCCATTTGTAAATAACAGTTATAAACAAGCAAATCAGCACTTTAAGGCACTTGTGGACAACTCAGTGAAGCTTAAGTTCTGTTTCTCTCTCTCTAGCTCTCTCTGGCTCTCTTTCTCTCTGTGTCTCTCTTTCTGTCTCTCTCTCTGTCTGTCTCTGTCTCTCTGTCTCTGTTTCTCTCTCTCTCTCTCTCTCTCTCTCTCTCTCTCTCTCTCTCTCTCTCTGTCCCTCTGTCTCTCTCTCTCTCTCTCACTCTCCATGTACAACAGAAACAATACAGGGCTACCCTGAACTGAGGGCCATTGCACTATGCATCCATTCTTAATCTTAGAATGAATACTATCTCTCCTCTAAAGCCTTTGTACTAACTCCACCCCTCATACATGCAGGATTATGTCATTCTCTCCATCAGTCAAGTTCCATTGGCACCATGTAGCATAGAATTGCCCTTCCCTCCACCATCTTGCATGGCAGCCAAGTTACAATGAGAAATCTAGGAAAATTTTGAGAGAGGGAAAAAGGGAGAGATAGAATGAGGTAAATTATCTCACATAAAAGTTCCAAGAAAAAGCAATTCAGTTGTAAGGGAAGAGGGGGCAGGTAAGGGGGAATGAGTGAATCTTACTCTCATCAGATTGAACCTGAGGAGGGAATAACATACACACTCAAAATATTCCTCTCTCACCCCTTAAATCTATTTCATTTTTTAGATATCATCCCTACATATTCAATTAATCCTGTGCCATCTATCTATCTATCAATCAATCTATCTATATATCCATATATATATATATATATATATATATATATATATATATACATATATATGTGGATAGATAGATAGATTGTATGTATATTCCCTTCAAGTATCCTAATACTGAGAAAGGTCTCCTGAATTACACACATCATCTTTCCATTTAGGAATGTAAACAATACAATTCCGCTTTAGTAAGTCCCTTGTGAATTCTCTTTCCTGTTTATCTTTTCCTGCTTCTCTTTATTCTTGTATTTGATAGTCAAATTTCCCTTCAGCTCTGGTCTTTTCAGTGAGAAAGCTTGAAAGTCCTCAATTTTATTGAAAATCCATATTTTGCCTTGGAGCATTATACTCAGTTTTGCTGGGTAGGTGATTCTTGGTTTTAATCCTAGCTCCTTTGACCTCTAGAATATCATATTCCAAGCCCTTTGATCCCTTAATGTAGAAGATGCTAGATGTTGTATTATCCTGATTGTGTTTCCACAATATTCAAATTGTTTCTTTCTGGCTACTTACAGTATTTTCTCCTTGACCTTGAAACTCTGGAATTTGGTGACAATATTCCTAGGAGTTTTCTTTTGGGGATTTTTTTCAAGAGGTGATCAGTGGATATTTTCAATTTCTATTTTATCCTCTGGTTCTAGAATATCAGGACAGTTTTACTTGATAATTTCTTGAAAAATGATATCTAGGCTCTTTTTTTGATCATGGCTTTCAGGTAGTCCAATAATTTTATAATTATATCTCCTGGATCTATTTTCCAAGTCAGTGGTTTTTCCAATGAGATATTTTACATTGTCTTCCATTTTTTCATTCCTTTGGTTCTGTTTTATATCTTGATTTCTCATCAAGTCACTAGCTTCTACTTGCTCCAATCTAATTTTTAAGGTAGTATTTTCCTCACTGGTCTTTTGGACCTCCTTTTCCATTTGGCTAATTCTGCCTTTCAAGGCATTCTTCTTCTCATCGGCTTTTTGTATCTCTCTTGATATTTGGGTTAGTCTATTCCTTAAGGTGTTATTTTCTTCAGTATTTTTTGGGTCTCCTTTAGCAAGTCATTGACTTGTTTTTCATGGTTTTCTTGCATCACTATCATTTCTTTTCCCAATTTTTCCTCTACTTCTCTAACTTGCTTTTCCAAATCTTTTTTGAGTTCTTCCATGGCCTGAGACCAGTTCCTGTTTTTCTTGGAGGCTTTTGATGTGGACTTTTTGACTTTGTTGACTTCTTCTGTCTGTATGTTTTAATCTTCTTTGTCACCAAAAAAGGAATCTAGAGTTTGAATTTGAATCTGAGCTCATTTTTGCTGCCTGTTCATGTTCCCAGCCAACTATTTGACCCTTGAGCTTTTTATCAGTGTATGACTGCTTGTAGAGTACAGAGTACTTTGTCCCAAGCTTTAGGGTCCAAGCACTGCTGTTTTCAGAGCTACTTCCACTCCACCGTCAGCACAGGCTCTGTCACAACAGCACTCCTCCTCACCCAAGAACTGCCAACCAGTACTGCAATGCAGATCCAAGCAGGGCACAGCAAGAGAACCTGCCTTTGTGCCCACAAAGCACTCCTTGCACTCCTGCTCTGATCCACTGCTAGATTCCTCCCTCTGTGTGAGCCAGGGACTCAGAAAGCAGCTGATGCTGGAGCTCCAGAAGCAGCCTCAGAAGTTTCCTGCTGCTGCCACCACCACCACCACCACACCACCATTGCCACCTCCAGGGCTGGTGGTCAGACAGCTCTGAACTTGATTCCAAAGTTTCCCACTAACCTGCTCTTTGGCGTTTGTGGGTTGAGAAGTCTGGTAACTGCCACAGCTCAACGATTCATTGCGCTAAGGCCTGTTTCAGCTGGCTGACTCCCGGTCTGGTCTGTCCTGGCACTGCCCATGCTGGGCTGTGCTCCGCTCCCTGCACCATGTGATAGACCCTTCCCAGTGACCATCCAGGGTCTCCTGGCCTGGAGACCTGTTTCCCTCTGCTATTTTGTGGGTTCCACAGCTCTAGAATTTGTTCAGAGCCATTTTTAAAGGTGTTTGCAGGGATTTGGGGGGAGAGCTTAAGGAAGTTCCTGCTTTCCACCTGCCATCTTGCCCCTCTCTTGTTTTGTTTTTTTTTTATTTGTATTTGCAGTGCTTAGCATAGTTAACTTGACCATAGTTAACTACTTAATGATTTTTCATTCATTCATTCATGGCTATGAGGAACGTCTCTAGCACATGTAATGGAACCTGTAGGGAATTTGAGGAAAGATATGGATGAGCCTGATATAGGATGAATAAGCATAGATAGGTTGTGATCTTAATCAAGGTTCAGTGAAAAGAGCTCCAGCTTTAGAATGAAAGGAACAGGGTTCAAACCCCTGCTTTATTCCATATTACCTATATGACCCTGGGCAGCTCACTTAACCTCCCTAGGTTTCATTTTCCTCCTCTATAAAATGAAGGCATTGGACTAAATGAACTCTAAGTATGCTTCCAGACCTAAGTCTGTTAACCTAGGATATTATGATCATTGCAAGGAACAACCATGTCACAGTCACTGGGGAAAGAAGAGGCTTTAGATTACATGTTTCATAGCATCTCATCCAGTGATCTACTATAAAAGGAACTAGATCACTCCAAGCTTGGCATCCTCACTGTACACATACTGGGCCCTTCACCATTTTGACAACTGAACTGAACTGAGTCTGAAGGGTTAAAAAAAAGAGAACTTTGCTTTGTCTTCATTCTCAAAGTTCAGAAATTTTGTATGGAACTTCCACAAGGAAGAAATTTTATTAACCATCATAAGCAGATCTTGTTGGCAACATCTTTGCCTTATGAAAATTACTTTCCAATGTATTTTTCCACATCTTATTCTGCACACAGATGAGCTTCTTTCAGTGTGGCTATTGCAGATTTACTTGATTTCAGATTAGTATTTAGTCTGAGAAGGCATGTCAAAAGATTTCCAGTGTCTGACAGCAATTTATTTTGCAATTGCTGGAACAACAAGAATCCCTCTGAACTGTTTACATGATGGCATAATCCTGACCATCTAGAGCGATGGAGTTGTTTGGGGGCAAGAGCCAAACTTTAATATGTTTGAGACCTGAGAGATTTGAATTGAGACTCTCCTCATAATGCATGCCATAGTTTTTCAGGATCAGTTTCATCCCTGAAAATGAGACATCTTTATATGGCATTTTCATGGCTGACCAGTACAATTTGTTTGAAGTGTCTTTCATGAAACAAAAGAAAAGAGAGAGTAAGAATGAGCTGACAGCTTAACATGCCATTAATTTGTAACAAACATATGTTTCTGTTTTCAGAGGAGAAAAAAAAGAATGGAGGATATCTCTTTAAGGTAAAAAAAAATTGTAAAGTGCATTAACCAAAAAACATTGGTGACCAACCACTCAGCACTACCACTCCCAGTCAAAGCACTAATCGAGTTCTTCATAAATGGGAGGTAAAGGGGGGAGAGAAAATACTCATTGGGCTGAGTCTGAATTTTGTTATTAAATTAAATGAGGAAGAATTAAGGACACAACTGAATTCTTCTTTGATTCTTTTGTCCAATTGCTTGCTTAACTGAAATGTTACAGATGGTTGGAGATGACAGGTACCTATTTTTTTTTTATTTTTCTTGATATCTTTTGTATAATCTTCTTTTCCAAATGCTTCTATCTCCACTTCAGACCCAGCAGGCTATTCTTTGTAACAAAGAATAAAAAAGAAGGAGAAAAAAGACACAACAGCTCCACAAGACTAACCAACATATCAGTCAAGTCTTACAGTCTATGAAATGTTCTGAACTCATAGTTTACCATCTTTTAAAAAAAGGGAGGGAAATTAATTTTCTCAACTTTTGTCCAGGGCTATGTGGTCATTATCATTACATAGCTTTCAGTTTCCTTTTGTTGTTGCTGTTGTTTCAACTTACATTGTTGTAGTCTTTGTATATATTTGTCTTAATTTCACATATGTTACTTTGCATCTGTTCACATGCCTTCCCCTGCTTCTCTGAAATTTTTGTATTCATCATTTCTTATGGTGTAGCAATATTCAATTATTTTCAAGTACTATAATTTATTTAGACATTACTCAATTGATGGACATCTCTATTTTATTTCTGATTCTCTACTGCCCCAAAAAATGCTGTTGTGAATATTTTGGTGTATTGGGGATGTTTCTGTCTTTGACTTTAATAAACATTTATTGGCTGACTGACTGATCATCTTGGGCTATATGAATGAATGAATCAATGATGATTTACTAAGCCCTTAAGATCTGCTAAATATTGTGAAAAGTGCTGGAGATGGAAATAGAAAAGCTACTCAAGTAGCTCACATTCCAATACAGAGAGAAAACACATATGAGAGGTTTCAACAGGAAATCAGAAGAGAAGGCCCCATGATTCTTAGGGGACAGTGGAAAGGTAGTGTGCCTGGATCATTGCAATAGCTTGCTGGTAAGTCTTCCTGCCTCAAGTTACACCCCACTCCAATCCATTCTCCCTTCAACCATTAAGTGATTTTCCTATAATACAAGTCTAATCATGTTACTCACCTACTCAATAACTCCAATGCCTCCCTATTGCCTCCAGGATCAAGTACTGTTTGGCATTGTGTTTAGCATCAAAAGACTTTCATAATCTAACGTTGTCATATGTTTCCAGGCTTTTTTATAACTCACTCCTTGTTATATGCTCTTTGATCCAATGGCATTGGCCTTCTGGCTATTCCAAGAATAAGACACGTCTCTTGGTTGCAAGGATTCTCTCTGGTTGTGCCCCACGTCTGGAATACTCTCCCTCAACTCTACCTACTGACTTCCCCTGGATTCCTTTAAGTCTCAACTAAAATCTCATCTTTTATAGGAAGCTTTTCCCAATCCCTTCTAATTCTACTTTGTTCTTACTTCTGTTAGTTATTCCTATTTATCCCGTATATAGTTTATTTGTACATATTTATTTGCACATTAGATCAGATTGTGAGGTCTTTTCAGAGATTTTATTTTTGCCTCTTTTTGTATCCCTAGTACTTAGCACAATGCCTAGCACACAGTAAATACTTAATAAATATTGGTTGATTGATTGATGTTAGAACTCTTAACCTTGGGCTCCTATAAGGTACTAGAGGAGATAGTAGTAGAAGTCTGAGCTACCTATCACAAGCCCCCTCTTTTCACCCTCCAGACACTTCCTTCTTCAGCTAAATTTGTTTGTTTGTCCTGTTGGTGGCATTATTAGGTAGTTATTGGGATTTCTGGGTCAAACAATATGGACATTTTAGTTTTTTTTAAAGAAAAAAATCAAGTTTCTTTCCAGAAGATTAAAGAAATTCTCAGTTCCACCAACATTGTATTGGTGAGTCTGCCTTTCTGCAGCCTTTCCAATATTAACTATTTCCTTTTTTTTCCCATTTTTGCCAGTTTTATGAATTGGAGGTGAAACCTCTGGATTATTTTGATTTGCATTGCTCTTATGATTCTCTTATTATAATTTATAGTAATTATATATGATTAATATAATAAGATAAAAGTTATATAGTGATGTTATATAAGTATATAAAATGTTATGTAATATTATATCATAATTATTGTGATTATTAACATTCAATTATTATTAGGAACAATCTTTCAGATACTTAGGATTAGCCTGCTATTCTTTTGAAAAACATTTGCTTATGTCCTTTGACCATTTTCACAGTGGGGAAAGGATCTTGCAGATCCTGTTGTTTTAATAAGAGTCAATGTGTCGTCAAAACAAACCTTATGAATTTAACATCTTCTGACATTTTTGACTAGTCAATCTGAATTCTTCCCTTAGGTGAATTTTAATGATAACTGATGGAAATTGGGATTTTTCAGCTAATAGGAGGGTGATTCTTTCATGACTCTCTAATTAGAGTAAAAAACTCTCACAGAAAAATACTAATGAATAAATATACTCCTTCAAGTTTGATTCTAGTGTGCCTGGGACACTGTTAAGGACTTAATCAATGTTTGTGGATTCATTGATTGCTAGCAAATTGACAACAAGTCAAGAAAGCCCCCCTAGGAGGCTCATTACAGAAAGTCAGTCAGTCAGTATGTGCCAGGCACCATGCTAAATACTAGAGATACAAAGAAAGCTGAAATGTAGTCCTCGCTCTCAAGGAACTCACACTCTAAAAAGGGAGAAAATATAAAAATGACTGTATATAAACAAGCTTTATAGAGCATTGATTGGGGAAAACCAATAGAGAGAAGCCCCTACCACCACCTCCAACACTCCTCTCCCTTCCCAAGTAAAATTTTTTAAAGGTAAAAATAGTATTTTTTTTTTAAATGACAGCTAGGTGGTACAGTGGATAGAGTGCCTGGACTGGAGTCAGGAAGACTCATCTTCCTGAGTTCAAATCTGGCCTCAGACACTCACTAGCTGGACAAGTCACTTACCCCATTTGCCTCAGTTCCCTCATTTGTTAAATGAGCTAAAGAAGGAGATGGCAAAACCATGTCAGTATATTTGCCAGGAAAACCCCAAATGTGGTCAGGAAGACTCAAACACAACTGAACAATCAAAAAAATAATAATATCCATTGACCTACTGGCTTGTTTCTTACATTTTAAAGAAGATCACAGCCTCCCTTTGGAATATTTGAAGCAAAATACTCCTGAACATAGGAACAATACTGTTGTAGAAGACTAAAGAGCCTGAAAGAAGCCTTTCCAATTTACCATTAGTATCAGGAGTATTGGTAACAGTGAAAATACCTAGCTAACTTTCCATATGACTCTTCTGGAAAATTTTGTCTTCAGCTATCTACTTTCAAAAGACAGTAAAAGAAACTGACAAAGGGGTGTAGACGAGGAAATCTGAGATGGCTAAATTGAAATTTGAGTTGAACTTCAGCCTAACCTCAAGCAGGCAGAAGTCAGCTTTGCAAGGCAGAAGTTTGAAATGTGATTATTTTGTACATGTGTGCTCAATTTGTTTGAGATGGAAGATAGTGTCTAGATAGTCTGTAGGGTAGTTTGTGCTCTTAAAATTAGTATTTCAGAATGGTAAATGAATTTGTCAGTTGGGGTGGGGTACTGGTGAGTACTTTCAGTTTAGTAGTTTTGTACTTTCAGTCTTGACGAAATTTATTGGAGTTGTCCTTCATGGTTGAAGAGGATCAAAACAATATCACTATGTCAGGGTCAATGTACAGTGCATCCAGCTGACTGATCAGACCAATATGAGCTCAATAGGCTCTACCACAGTTTGTGCACAAATAGTCGTCGTGGGCATTTGGGAGTGAGATGTCTAAATTTGCACATCTCATGTTTCTTTTGAGCTACTGAAATTCTTCTTTGCTCACAGAGCACAGCACATTCTTTGATGCAGCCACACCATGTTGGGTGGTCCTGTGTCAGTGTCTCCCATGTCTCGCAACTGATTCCATAGATCTTCAGATAGAGCTCAAGGGAGTCCTTATATCACTTCTTTGGAACTTTGTGTGAGATCTTGCTTTGTGGAGTTCTCTGTAAAAGTGTCTTTTAGATAAAGGGTGATACCATAAGCAAATGAGGAGAGCAAGGAATAGTTTACCTGTCAGATCTATGGAGAAGGAAAGAATTTATGACCAAACAAGAGATAGAGAGCATCATGAAAGGAAAAATGGATAATTTTGATTACATTAAATTAAAAAGTTTTTGCACAAAGCCAATGCAACAAGGATTAGAAGGGAAGTAGAAAGCTGGGAAACATTTTTTACAGCCAGCGTCTCTGATAAAGGCCTCATTTCTAAAATATATAGAGAATTGAGTCAAATTTATAAGAATGCAAGTCATTCTTCAATTGATAAAATAGTCAAAGCATATGAACAGGCAGTTTTCAAATGAAGAAATTAAAGCTATCTACAGTCATATAAAAAGGCTCTAAACCATTATTGATTAGAGAAATGCAAATCAAAATGCCTGTGAGGTACCACATCACACCTATAACATTGGCTAAAATGACAAAAAAAGAAAATGATAACTGGAGAAGATGTGGGAAAATTGGAACACTAATTCATTGTTGGTGGAGTTGTGAAGTGATCCAAGCATTCTGGACAGCAATTTGGAACTATACCCAAAGGGCGATAAAACTGTGCATACCCTTTGATCAGCTATACCACTACTAGGTCTGTATCCCAAAGAGATCATAAAAAAGGGGAAAGGACATACATGTACAAAAAATATTTATACCAGCTCTTTTTGTGGTATCAAAGAATTGGAAATTGAAGGGATGCTCATCAATTGGGGAATAGCTGAATAAAATGTGGTATATGAATGTAATGGAATACTATCATTCTATAAGAAATAATGAGCAACTGGACTTCAGAAAAACCTGGAAAGATTTACATGAACTGATGCTGAGAAAAGTGAGCAGAACCAGGAGAACACTGTACATAGTAACAGCAACATTGTGCAATGGTCAACTTTGACAGACTTAGCTCTTCTCAGCAGTACAATGTTCTAAGACAATTCTGAAAGACTCATGATAGAAAATGCTATCCACAACTCGAGAAAGAACTATGGAGTGTAAATGCAGATTGAAGCATAATATTTTCTCTCTCTCTCTCTCTCTCTCTCTCTCTCTCTCTCTCTCTCTCTCTCTCTCTCTCTCTCTTCCTCCTCCTCCTCCTCCTCCTCCTCCTCCTCCTTCTCCTCTTTCTCCTCTTCCTCCTTCTCCTCCTTCTCCTCCTCCTCCTTCTCCTCCTCCTCCTCCTTCTTCTTCTTCTGTTTTCTCTTTCTCATGGTTTTTCCCTTTTGGTCTGATTCTTTTCTTTCACAACACATGGAAATGTGTTCAATATGATTGTGTATTTATGGCCTATATCAGATTGCATGCCATTTTGGGGAGAGAGGAGGGGAGGAAGGGGGAAAAACTTGGAACTCAAAATCTTATTAAAGTGAATGCTGAAAACTAAAAACAAATAAATAATAAAACAGTCTTTTAGGGAAGTATAGGTTTGACATTAGAAAAATGTGGCAAGTCCACTGGAATTGTAGCAGAGTTTGAAGGCTTGGCAGTTCAGCTCGAGAAATGACCTCAGTGTCTAGTACCTTATCTTGCCAGGCAATCTTCAGAATCTTCCTAAGACAATTCAAATGGAAGTGATTCAGTTTCCTGTCGTGGAGCTGGTGTACTGTCTGGGTTTCACAGGCATACAACAATGAGGTCAGCTCAACAGCTTAGTAGACCTTCAGTTTGGTAGGCAGCCTAATACCTCTTTTCTCCCACACTTTCCTTTGGAGCCTTTCAAACACTGAACTAACTCTGGCAATGCCTGCATCAACCTCATTATCTATGTATACTTCTCTGGAAAGCATACTGCCAAGGTAAGTGAATTTATCCACAGTATTCAGAATTCAGAAAGAAAATTAGACAGAGTTTAAGTGACCTGCCTAGGGTCCAAGGCAGAATTCGAACTCAGGTCTTCTTGACTCCAGGTCCATCTCTCATATCTATCCCCTTCTGCTCACATAGCCACTCTTCCCCCTAGTTCTAATCTTCACCATCTAACCTAAACTAATGTAATTATTTGTTTTATTTGTCCTATTTGCTCTCCTCAACTTAAGTCTCTCTCCATTCCAACTTATACTCCACATAGTTGCTAAAGTGATTTTCCTAAATAATAGCTTTGTCCATGTTGTCCCTAGCTCCCCACTCAATAAATTCTAGTGGTTCCCTATTACCTCTAGATTCATGCTCCTTATGGCATGTTTAGTGAATTTGCAGCTGGGGCTTACAGTCATGGTTCCTGGACAGATTAGTAGTAGAAGTTGCACATACCACATTCCACCCCTTAAATGTTTTCTAGAAGATCTCCTACAAATGATCTAATAGGTATCATGGGATAACCCTAACCTTGGGAAATCTATCACAGGCAGCATAGAAAGAGGAATGTAGTGAAGGTAAAAAGTAGATAGGTATTAAAAAAGGAAATGATAGCAAGCAATGGTAACAGTTCTGACTATAGTATCAAGGGGACCAAGTATGGAGAACTAAAACATCTGCCAGGAATTTATCCTCTCTTCAGAAGGACCATATTTAATGATTTGGTCTATGTGGCGGGTAATGGTGGAGAAAAATCATAGATATGTGTGTATATCTCTTGGTCCCCATCAGAACAAAGTCCTTCACTCCTCAGCTAACAGAAAATGTAGAGAGAGCCCATTTTGTAGAGTACCAAGTGAGTTTTGATTTCCTTAAAACCTGGGAGCAATATTGGGGCTGATATACAATTTTTACAATTGTATTCAAATTTAGATCAGATTGCTCAAATCAAAACATTGATCAGGACCACAAGGAACAACAGCAGCATCAAGGCCACTACCCATATGATGACACTTCAGGGATATTCACTAATCCTCATCTTAGGTCAGGGTCATCTATAGCAAAGTATCTAAAATGTTATAATCCTCTTGCATAAAATCTGTCCTGTTCATATGTACGAAAATATTTATAGCAGCTCTTTTTGTGGTGGCAAAGAATTGAAAATCAAGTGGATGCCCATCAGTTGTGGTATATGAATGTAATGAAATATTACTGTGCTATAAGAAATGCAGAGCAGATGGACTTCATTATAACCTGGAATGACTTATATGCACTGATGCTGAGTGAGGGGAGCAGAACCAGGTGATAATTATACAGGATTACAGACACACGGTATCTATAAGGACTAACTGATAGACTTGACTCCTCTCATCAATGCTAGGTTCAAAGACAGCTCCAAAAGACTCCTGATGGAAAAAGCTATGCACATCCAAAAAAAGAATTATGGAATTTGAATGCAGATTGAGGCAAACTTTTTGCTCTCTTTTTTCCTTCTTTTTTGGTTTCATTTCTCCTCTCTCATGATTCATTCCATTGGTTATAATTCTTCTTTACAACTGGACTGTTATGTAAATAATTTCAATGTGAAGGTATATGTAGAACCTACATTGGATTACATGCTGTCTTGGTGGGGGAGTGGGGAAGAGAGGGAGGGAGAGAAAATTTGGAACTCAAAACCTTGTGGAACTGAGTGTTGTAAACTAAAAATAAAAAATAAATTTATTTAAAAAATTAAAAATAATAACATCTCTCCTGGGGCCTTGGTGGATATCAATATTTGTCCCGCATTACCACCCATAGAGTGTTTTCCACTCCACAAACCAGAACTTCTCTTTTCTAGTATATTCTAACTCATAGACGAACAAGATGTATTCAAACTACTGAGGATCCCCAACTCTATGAACCTTGTCAAGGGACATACACATAAGAGCCATCCATTATGGTTCCAGAATAGAACCATAGAACTTTATGATGCAAAAGCCAGAACCTTAGAAATCTACTACAACTCTAGTTGAAACCCATTGAAGAAAGAAGTCTAGGGTTCTTGACTAAACTTTGGCACATTTTCAACTCATCACCCTGTATCCCTTGCAAACAAGGCACAGAAAGTATTATCTAGGGCTTCTAGTACCATGATAAGTTGGACCAACACAGTTGATTTCCAAAAATGGTCAAAAGGCACTTTTTAAATGCAGAACCAAAATATTGCTTTCACACTTTATGCACTGTGGATGACTTTGAAACAATCTCCATTTTAGGGACTTCAGATTAAGATGGCAAGGTGAAATATTTTGAATAGATCCACATTTTCTGAGGAACACCAATTAACAAAGAAGAAGAATTAGCTAAGATGGCTTAAGTCAAATGGGCATAGAAGAGCCTTCCTCTCGTATTTATACTTCAGTGTGGTTTTAAAAATAGTACCAGGCTGAACGGTGATCAGAAAATCTAAAGAGAAAAAAAACTGCAAAAAATACCTCCATCCAATCCAGGATTTAAAAAACGGAACAAAAATTCTAGCTAAAAATCAACAAACTATAGGAAAGGGGTCAAAGAGTTTTGGCAGCAATGGCAGAAGGGGCATAGGCAAAACCAAAGTAGAAGACTATCAGCTTGGACCAAAAATGTTCCAGTGACACCTAAACCCTACAACACTCTACAGCTGAGTGAGAAAGGGCAGAAGGCTCTGACAAGGAAGCTCTAGGGTTGCGGAAGCTGGTAGTGCTATGACCACAACAGACTCAGGCTAGGAGCCAATAGCATCCGGACCAGGAAGTCAGCACTCAAACTGGTCCACCCCAGGGATTCTGGGAGTCCTGAGCATTCTGACCTGAAATATACTGGATGGTTTTGATTTTCAGGGATGGAAGCAACATCAGAAGCAGAGACATGTTCCAAAAGAAGCACTATCGTAGGAGTTTCAATTACCTGGTTACACTTGTTCCTTAGCCATGCATATTCCCTACATATGTGCCTAAAGGGAATTCTGTGGCATAGTAGATGGAATCCCAGACAGGAATTAGAAATCTAAGTTCGAATTCTGCTTCATAAACTTACTAGTTGTAGTAACCCTGGGCAAGGTAGATTTTCCATGTGAGTCAATGCAAACTTGGACATGTGCATTTCTGTGATGGGAAACTATAATAATTCAAAAGTTTATGGAGAAAACCACCTCTCATTCCATTTTTGGTTATCTGGGATAGAAGCAGCATGGTCCAATTGTGAGATGATACAACAAGGAACAGAAGAGTATCTATCACTATTTCTTCAATCAGATATAGCTGCATAGTCTTGAGCAGGTCATTCAATCTCTCTGGGCCTCTGTTTCTTTATCTTCAAAATGGAGATAATGTCTATTACTGTAACAAACTCAGAGCATCACCGTGACTATTCAATGAAATAACCAATGTGAACATGTTTTAAAAATTATGAAGAATTTGCACATTTTAAGCTTTACCACCAAGTGAGCATATGATCTTGGGTAAGACTCTGCTTCTTTAACCATCAGTTATCTCATCTCATCTGCATCACTGTCCATTATAATCCAGATATTTGCCATAGCTGAGGCATCATCTTTCTAAATTTCCTTCCAGTTCAGAGGTTTGAACTAAGAGTTGGTTGTTAAGAAATGGGATTCTCACTGATTCCTGCTGTTTGAAATAGAGTTTAGAGACAGGAGGACTTCTTTAGTCCAGGGAACCTCAAAATATTATTTAAAAATTTCTTGTAACCTTTTTCATATAAGGCAGAGGTGCTTAACCTGGAGTCTCTGAAATTAAATTTAAAAAATCTGATTACTATTCCAATATAATTCCTCTCCTTTGTAATTCTACATATTCTATTTTGTATGTAAAAACATGAGGGGTTCACAGGCTTTACCAAAATACCAAATGGGTCCATGTCACAAAAAAAGGTTAAGAACCTCTGCTCTAAGGCATCCTTAGGATACAATGGAATCAAGGGAAATTCATTGGGTCTCAAAGATTTGAATTTCCAGGGAAATGGATAATAAAGCCCCTGTATGTATTTTGGATTCAGCATGTGTTCTGTCGCTACTCCATCCTGCTTCAAAGTCCTTGGGTATTGCCCAATACAAATTTTCAATCTAGTAATGAGAACCAAAGTAAACCGGAATAGAGCAGTGGGTCTCCACATAGGCTTGCTCTTGGGGATATTATTTACCTTTGTAGTCATTATAGTGGGGAGCAGGACACACAAAGTTAGCTCTTTGCCTTACAAGGCTTTCACAAACATTGGTAATATATTTCTGTATAAGCCGATGCTCTCACTTACCTTCTTTCCTTCTTACAGCTCTAAAGAAGGCTGTCCATCTATAGTAATTTCAATTAATTTTTGCTCGATCACAATTTCCGACAAACTGGTACTAACTCCCCTTCTTTAGGGGGGCAGATTTTATTATTAGGTTGCTCAAAAGACAGGCCTGGGGGCACTGAATCACTGGCAGCAGTAGCAATTTTCAGACCGCTCAGCCCACAGATGCCAGAGACAACTTAGAAGGTCAGCAGGAGGGGGGTCTGTCAGAACTGGGTGATAGAGAAGCACAATCCTGCATAGGGCCTGAGGCAGCAGTAGCTTCTCCTGGGGCTATCAGCCCACAGACCCAATGTTTGAAAGTCACCTATTTAAACTTCTGGGAGCCAAGATGGAGGAGTAAACAGTAAGTCGCTCTCACCCTCCCTTATAGACTTTGAAAAACCCAGAGAATATTGCCCAAGAAAAAAAAAATATATCATTCAAAAGAGACTTGCAGTTTATTTTGTATGTAAAACAATAGAAGTGAAAGGGGTTTCCTTCCATACTCCTTTTCTGAATCCAATGCAGAGAGTTATATTCCTGCAAGCTTAGTAAATTTGCTTTTGGGATGCTAGAGCAAGCCTATAGGGTAACCGAGTAGTAAGGTTTACCAACAAATGATTAGTAGGCCATTTCCCAGGATTATTGGGGCAGTTAGGTGGAGCAGTGCATAGAGTGCAAGGTCTGGAATCAGGAAACCTCATCTTTCTGAGTTCAAATCTGGCCTCAGACACTTACTAGGTGTGTGACCCTGTGTAACTCACTTAACTCTGCCTATCTGCCTATTGCTTATCTGTGAAGAAGGAAATGGCAAGCCATTCCAGTATCTTTGCCAAGGAAACCTTAAATGGGGTCAAGAAGAACTGAACACAATTGAAACAACTGAACAACAACAACATATGATTATACCATCTTGACTTTTCTCCTTTAGGCCATACATCTTATGGGCTATGTCCAGCATCTTCTAGCACTCTTAGTTGGCCATAGACTACTTTGTGTAGCTCTTCAAAGGATCCAGGACAGCCTCAGCTTCAGGAACTCCTCACGTGGAATATTTCCACCCTTCTGTCACTATGTAATTAAGTCCCAGAGAGTTGCCTAAAGCACATAGACATGAACCAATTTAGAGGTTTTAGTCTACTGGACTAAAACAGTCTTAACTTTTTTTTAACTGGATAATAAAAATGACTGCAGAATTATATTGTGATGAAACTGCTATTCAGATTTGGGAATTGGAGTCAGGGAGACCCTAAGTTCAAGTTCTGTGACCCAGGCAAATCATTTACCTTCCCTCTGCTATAGCTTCCTCACCTGTAAATTGAAGATACTAATATCTACCTCACGAGGCTGTTATGAAGATCAAATTGAATAACATATGGAGGGTACTTTGTAAACATTAAAGCATCATATAAAATGCTAGCTGTCATCACCATCATCATCATCATCATCACCATCATCATCATCATCATCATCATTACCGTCATCACCATCATTCAGGCAATTATGACAACCCACAGACAGTTCTTTATAGTTGAAAGAGTACTTTCCTTCATAACAACCTTGTAAGGGAGGTATTATCATCATCATGTTACCAATGATCTAGCTGAGTAGTTATAAATAGTTACATGGAAATGAGGATGTGAACTTAAGTCTTAAAGATCTACTTAGATACAGATACATGACAATAACTGCTTTAAATTTTGCAAGTATTTTCCTCACAATAACACTGTTAAATAAGGCAAGTATAATTATCTCCATATTACATATGAGAAAGTAGGTTCAGGGAGGCTGTGAGGAGGTGATATTTTATGTGGAAAAGAATATTGGACTAGAAGACAAGCTATCCAAATCTGAGCCCTCTTTGTACCACCAAGTGAGCATATGATCTTGGGTAAGACTCTGCTTCTTTAACCATCAGTTATCTCATCTCATCTGCAAAAGGGAAAGGCTAGACTACAGGGTGTTCCTAAAGTCTGGACACATAGAAAAAAATGCATATTTTCAAGAAATGCATGAAATTTTCAACACCATTTTATTTAATTGGAATATTAACAAATAACATCTTCAATATGATTTCCATCATTTGTGATGCAAAGATTGATGCTCTTTGCAAGATTCATGTGAATTCAGTGCAATAACTTCACATTGCCATCAATTTTAGCACACTCACTCTTTATACATTCAATCAAGTATGCTGCATCTGTGATTTTCATTGAGTGTGCCTCCTTTAGCATACCCCAGAAAAAGGAGCCAAGGGGGCTAAGGTCTGTTAATATTCCAAATATTTCAAAATATGCACTTTCCTATGTGTCCAGACTTTAGAGACACCCTGTAGATCATCTCTAATATTCCTTCCAGGTCTGACATTTTATGAGCTTATGATTCCATAGGCATTCTTTCCCTGACATCATAACACTCATAAGTCGCATACCTGGAAATCAAGCATTGGGCTCTTGATTTTATGTCCAATATTTTTTTCCTCTATCCCATAAGGTACATGTTTTAAAGATAAGGCAATTCCTTTAATACTGTTTGGAAGTATAACACTAATACTTTCTGTGTATTAGTAACCTTTGTACATTAACCAATCAACAAATATTTGCATGCCTGCCATGTATGTATGTGCCAGCTAGGTACTATAGGAGATATAGACACGTAAGGTGCAATCCTTGCATGAAGTCCAGTTAAAGAGATTATACAAACAGACAACATTGTCAAGCAATATTTGGTGCCAAATGCATGACACTGCAAAATTATGTAGGAATTCAGAGAAAGGGAAAATTATTACAAGCTAAGGTGGCTACCAAAGTTTTGATTTAAGCAGTAAACTTGATCTAAGCTTGAACAATCAATTGACTTTGAAGAGGCAAAGATAAAAGGAGACATCACTTCAGGACAGAGGTATCATATGGGTAAATATGTATAATCAGAAAAAAACAACAACAAAACTTAAAACAAATTTAGTTTTTAAAAAAAACAGGTGTTCTTGTTGAGCCATGACTACATCACTGCCTGGATGAATGAAAACAAAAACATTTATTAATGTCTTATTCTGTGCTAGGTACTGTGCTAGAGGGGATATTTTACTTAGGAGATATGTTAGAAATATTGAAAAAGTAAAGTGTGGCTGGATGGCAGGCATAGAGTCTTGAATGCAACATGAAAAGTTATGACCTCATTCTTTATATATCAAAGAGCCACTGTAATTTCTTGAAAGAGAGAGTGCTTTGAAAATAGTGCTTTAGTAAGATTAATCTGGAGAAGATTATATGAGGCCTTGGTAAGTAGATTCTTCCAAACCTGTTAGTCTTTGGGTATGGTCCTCGTGATGGGCTGAATGTCACCTGTCTTATAACCAGATACGTTAGGTTTGAAGAAGTTCATTAAGCTTCTAAGGCTGGCAAGTAATGGATTTTCTCTCTCATACTAACTCTCAAAGACTCTCTATCCAAATGTATAGGGGTTTTGATCTATTCTAGTGGAGGGAATCCATGTAGATGAAAACACTAATACTTAAAGGAAGGAGCAAAATATTTCAGACCTTTAACAGATGGAAAAGTCAAGTTTTGGGGGAATAATCTCATAAAATAATAGAATTATAGGATTTAGAACTGCAAAGGGCCTTAGGTCATCTAGACCAGTGGTGTAAAAAACTCAAATAGAAACAGATCCCAGCAGGTTGCATGTTTACTTAGAAAACCATGAATTAATATTATCTACTTTTATACTTCTACTTTACTATTGTACTTTTACTTTTATTTATTTGTTCAGCATTTACCAATTACTTTTTAATCTGGTTTGGGCTGTGCTAGGGAGTGTTAGCTCCAAGTTTGACACCTTTGATCTAGGCCAATCCCCTCATTCTACAGATCAGGAATCTGAGGTTAAGAGAGTTGAAATTACTTGCTCCAGATCACATGTATAGTAAATAACAGAAGTGGAATTTCTGTCCAGATCTCCTGACTTGAAATCTCATTATTCCATTTTATTTTCTTTTTCCTTTTATTATTATGAATTTAACAAATATCAACAGACATGAATATTTCTCTGTACAAAGAAGAGGAAAAGAATACTAAATATGAATTCATGACTCTAGCATAAATAGTTCAAATTTTTTGGATATTTAAAATTTAATAGGACATTTTCAATACTTCCCAATTTGTTTGGTTCTCCTTCTGAAATTTTTTTTCTGCTCTCTTCTGATTCTTTTTGTTATAATTCAATGGCACTATTTTTTTCTTCCTTTTTAAAAATTACCATTATTTTCCACAGTTCCCCTAACATTCTAGCTCCCTCCAAAAAATCCTCCTTTATAACTAACAAGTAGAGTCACATAACACAAATCCATGCATTGTCTGTGGCTGAAAATGTATTTCTATTTCTCCACAGCTGTCGCAATATGTGAAACATGAATCACCATTGGTTTTCTGGAGTTGTAATTGATCATTACTTACATCGTATTTCTTGATCCTCTCTCAGATGTTTCCATTGTAATGTTGTAGTCATGGTATACATTGTTCTTCTGGTTCTTCTCACTTCACCCTGAATCTATTCATTCAAGCTTTCCCAAGTTCCTTTGAATCTATTGCTTTCTTATTTTCATGTAGTAAAATAACATCATTACATATTTAAGTAATTTTTAGCCGTTATTCAGATTTTGGGCCCTCACTTTGAGTCCGGTTCTTTGACACAATGAAAAAGCGCTATTATAAAATATTTTTTGCATAATATGGTCCTTTTCTTCTTCCTTTGATCTTTTTGAGGTAAAAGCCTGATGGTGGTATCAACAGCCAAAAGATATTCATAGTTTAGTGACTTTGGGTATAGATCCAAGTTTATTTTCAGAATGGTTGGACTACTTCATATGCACACTAACAATGGATTAGGGTGCTTCTCCTTTCACAGTCCATACAACGATTGTCATTTTCCTTCTTATAGTCCTTGCTAATGTGAAGAACTGAGAATCGTAATTCTCTTATCATCTTTGCCAATGGGAAGAATTGAGAATCATAATTCTCTCAATTTGCATTTCACTTTATTTGTGATTTAGAGTATTTTTTCATGTAGTTGATAACTTGCCTTCCTTCTTTTGAAAACAACTTCTTCATATTTTTGACCATTTATCCATTGAGAATAGCTTGTGATCTAATATGTTTATATACAGTTCTTATATATTATATCAGACCTTTATCAGAGAAATTGGCTACAAAGATTTTTCCCCAATTCATTATTTCCTTTCTAATTTTTATTTCGTTGATTTTGTTTGTGCAAAACTTTTTCAACTTTACACAGTCAAAATTGTCTATTTTACCTCCTGTGATGCTCTGTATCCCTTGTTTGGTCAATAACTCTTCTCCTATCCACAGTTGTATAGAGTAACTCCTTTTCTGATCATCTAATTTATTTATGATGGGACCTCTTGTATCTAGAGTATATATCACTTTGGAGCTTATTGTATTATATACTGTGATGCGTTGGTCTAAAATTAATTTCTGCCAAACTGCTTTTCAATTTTCCAAACAGTTTTTGTTTAATAGTGAGCCCTTACCTTAGTAGCATTTTAGTTATAAAAAAGGAGGATCAAAGATGGGTATCTGCTTCTTAGGGTGGATGGGATAATGTTAACACACAACAGAGGGAAGACAGTTTCCAACTCATTTTTTCTTCAAAGAAAGATCCACGCTGGAAATTACAGAACAAAAAAGACTAACAATGTTTATATCTCAGAGAGTAAGATAGTACCTAGTTTTAATAATTCTATGTAATATTTTTTGTTTCTTAGAATATGGTTTCCTGGTTTTTTGTTTGGTAATGATTTTCAGGGAGCTCAATGATTTTTAAGTTATTGCTTTTCAACCTTTTTATCATGTCACTTATATTTGTTAGTAGATACCTTACATTTTCTTGCATTTTTATTCACAACATTTGACTTCATTCTAATATTTCTTGCTATCTGGTGGAGTAATTGAGATCTATTTGTTCCTTTCCATTTTTTTCATAGAATTCACTACTTAGGTAACATTTACTATCTTCTCTTCCAAGCTATTTATAATATTTTCATTTTTTTCTTCCTGAACTTTGATTTAATTTCTAATTTTAATTGTTTATGTTTTTTCTTCATTTCTTATAGATAATAGTCTTCTGTTTGTATCTAAGATACATTTCAATTTCTTTCCCTGAGACATGGCTTATCATTTTGGAGAGATAACTTGCTTCTTCTAGGATTATCTCAAGCATCTCTTAACCCATAACATTATTTCAGTATGTTTTATGTTTATTTTTTTCACATATTTTCAGACTTTATTCTTGGATTGAATTATGTTCTCAAGACAGTTTCCTCCAACACTCTTTGGTTTGAGGAGGCCTTGTTGATCTTGTCCTCTGTAGTTTGACTGCTGCTGTTGTTACCAATCTGGATGGGATGCCTGATATTGGTCCCGTCCTCCGCCTCAATCCCTGGCTTTGGTGTTAGTCCAATTTAGTTTATTATTATTTAGTCCAATGTTAGTTTTAGCACTGAGTGGTTTTCATGCTCTTATCCTTGCTGAGAATTGGTTTCATCTTTTACTGTGAACCTGACAGGCCCTATTGGAATATTGAGATTCATGTTGCTTTCAGCTTCCTGCAGTGTTGTCTGCTGAGGCTCCCAGTGTTTTAAGGAGAAGAGGGCCAGGTTTTGTCCTCTTTTTCTAATGCACTAGTAGACTTCAGGTCTGTGTCAGTGACCTTTCTCTGGCTTTTTTGGCCTAATTCCTCTTTCTCCTCCAACTGTTTTCCTGTAATTTTTAGTTTGCCCTGCTTTCCCCAGGGTAGTTTCACTTTTCTATTATCCCAACTTCTGGTATCTTAGGACTAAATGGAAGATATTTCTTCTCTTTCTTTTTAGTTTTCTTTATCATTTGTCTTTCTGGGGTTCTTTCCAGATATTTGCTAGAGTTTCTATGGGTGAGGTTGGGATTTCTATGACTGTAAACATTATCCTCTTATCAAGAAATGAAATCCAGTGTTCTTTGCCCTACACTATGCTGTTGACCTGAATCTATATAAAAATGAGTTCCTATAGCAACTATATTTAAAATGTGTGACAGTCAGCTGTCTTGAAGACTAGTTTTCCTAAGAGACAAAACGATCACAAATCTGCTCTGCAGAAAGTGTTATTTTCATACCTAAATAGGCATTCCCTCACCTCTCCCTCAATTCCCCTAGCAAAAATGCCAGCCTGACTGAGTTTTTCAGGTAAGTCCTAGTAAACTTGCCTTTTATTTCCTAAGCTTATTCCTCTCTTTCTTCACCTGCAAAATGATGGTTGGATTAGATGATCTCCAAGGATTCCAATTCAATTCATAAACATTTTTGAATGCTTACTATGTGTCAGGCACTAGGTTAGATATGAGGGTTACAAGGACTCAGCTCTCAAAGCACTTACAATGTAATGTTTGTGGAGATAGCTGGAGGAGAAGGGGACAACCTTTACACAAATGAGTAAATAAAAACTAAATGGATAAAAATTAATTTTGGTAACAGAGAATGGGATGAAAGATTATTCCACCCCCTCCACGACCACTCCATTTGCTTCACCAAATGGTATACAGTACCTGGGAGATAAACTTTGGACCTAATAATAACTCATTTTTTCAAAGTTCTTTAAGATTTACAAGGTGCTTTCTCTCTTCTCTAAGGATTCCCTAATGAATCATCAGCTGCTTCTACTAGGGAAACATTTCTGCCAAACAACAGGACAGCCATATAAAGTATACCATTTTGCCATTCTTGGCAAAAAAAAAGTTAAATTGCATGAAATAATTTGTTTAGTTGTTGCATTTCTTAAAGAATGCTGAGGCATGCAGCTTTGATTTACTCACCTCATTTAAAGCCATAGAAGCTGCCACTATTAGCTTTATTCATCTTTTTTCTAAGTCATCTGTCAGGTCTAAATACCAGAGTTGTAGTTCTCTGTGATGCAAAAGGCCCCCTTCATCTTTTAAATTGAGAAGAACATAAACAAATAATGTGTTATTTATTATCTGTCCTTGGAGAGAATTTTAGGGTATAAACTTTGATCAATTCACAAACTTGGTAAAGATGTTACTAAGAAACCTCATGCTCTTATAGAGAGTAGCTGTGAGTATTTTACAGTATTTCAGGCCCTTCTGTGATTCTTTGATTAGTGGGTCTCTTCAGTCTCTATCTTTGCACATCAGACCATCTTGAAATAGTTTATGTAATTCTTTTTTCTGCAGACATTTTCCCCCCACCTGTTGCAACATCCATTTTCCAGCTCTCTATTGCAAATAAAGATGCTTGGCCAAATACTGTAAGTAAGTTTGTTTTTAACATGTGGAGTTGATAGATGGATATTTACCCTGTCATTTAAGATACTTTACTGTTTCCTCGATTAAGATGAAAAACAGTGGTGGGACCATCCATATACTAGATAATGTCTTGGCATCTTCCTTTGAAAAGTAATTAGAGTGATTCAAAATGTATGGTATTTTCTGTGTCAATACAATTGGTATTTTTTAAGAGTTCCAGTGCCACCTATTGGTGGGAGGTGTTATCTGCATAGTGTATTAAAATGGTAATTAAGGATCATAGAATCATAAGATAGATTCAAGACTAAGAGAGACATTAGAGTCTGTATCACCCAAGCCTCTCACTGTACACATGAGGAATAAAGGCTTAGAGAGGTAGTGTCAATGGAACAGTCATGCTTTAGAAGTAGAAGAATCTAGGTGACCTTATGGGATGTAAAATTTGGGACTGTGCTGGAGCCTCTTGTACTGGCTCATAAGAGGCAATTATTAAATTTTCAGTACAGGCATTTATTCTCTGGAAATTGGCAAAAACTAAAATAAGGCATTGACTTATTGTTTTGTTGCTCTATATTTAAGAAAGTGATGGAGAAAGTGTAAATAATATAGATTAAAGTTACTCTGTGTTATGTACAATTGCAGGTGGTGGTGGAGGAAAGTCAGTTGTTAAACATTTGCTAGCACACCCCTGACTAGATTAAACTCTTTAATTATATAGATGAGCAAGCTTAGACCCAAAGAGATAAAATGACTACCCAAGGTCACAAAGATAATAAATGGCAAAGCAAGATGAAAGTCTAGCTCCCTTGATTTCAAATCTAATGCCCTTTTCAATGAACCACACTATTTCTCATACTTTTAGTCCTCATTAGGAAAAAATGAAGCTCAGAGGATCATAAATCTAAGGCTAGGAAAGACCTTAGAGGCCATATTGTCCAATTTTTTTCATTTCAAATGTGAGGAAACTGAGGCACAGAGAGGTTAAATGCTTTTCCTAAGGTCACACAGGTAGTAAGAATCAGAGGTGGGATTTGGACCCAAATATTTTAATTCAGAGGCAGTTGAAGGTGGATGGCCTGATTAGTTATAGCTCATATTTGTATACCAGTGGCCCTGTAAGGTAGGTAGTATAAGTGGTATTTTTCTCATCTTATACACAAATGAGAAAACAGATACAGAGAAGTTCAGCACCTAATTATATAGCTAGTAAGGAGGAGGAGGAGGAGGAGGAGAAGGAGGAGGAGGAGGAGGAGGAGGAGAAGAAGAAGAAGAAGAAGAAGAAGAAGAAGAAGAAGAAGAAGAAGAAGAAGAAGAAGAAGAAGAAGAAGAAGAAGAAGAAGAAGAAGAAGAAGAAGAAGAAGAAGAGGAGGAGGACGAGGAGGAGGAGGAGGAGAAGGAGGAGGAGGAGGAGGAGGAGGAAGAGGAAGAGGAAGAAGAAGAGAGAAGAGAGAGAAAAAGAGAAGGAGGAGAAAGACACAGAGAGAAAAAACAAAAGAAACATTCTGAACTCTTTAAAATTTGAGCTGGTGGTCGTGGAGTAGAGGGGGCAAAGTGGTAGGCATCAAGAGGTGATAGGTTGTCTTTATTGGGAATCTTTCAAGGAGAGGGCACATGACTACTTGTTGGGCATGTTGTAGTGGTGATTCTTTTGGATTTGTTGTAGTAAGGATTCTTTTTAGGGCATTAGTTGGGGGTGGCTGCTGAGACCCTTGCTACCTTTGAAATTCTTTGATTTGTCTTCCTTCCAATCCAATAATCTTTCTACTACCTCCAATTATCTCCCAGGATTCAGGTAAATAACGATTAATGACAACAATAACAACAGCAATAACAAGAACAGTAATCAATTAATTTCTATATGGTGAATTAAAGTTTATTATTATTATTATAAGAAAATAAATATGGTAGGTGAAAACTGTGATCTTCTTATAATAACATTTCCATTGCTCCATTTTTAGAGTGTGCTGTTCTTTTCACACTCCATCAGGAGAGTGAGTCAATCAGTCAACTAGCATTCATTAAGCACCTACTATGTTCCAGGCACTGTGATAAATCCTAGGAGTACACAGAAAGAAAAAAAAGTCTCTAATTCTCAAGGAGCTCACAATCTAATGGGGGAGACAATCAGTGACCAGCTATATAGGAATACTATATCTACAGGATAAATTTGGACCCAGAAAGAAGGTGGGATGTTAGTTGAGGTGGAGATGAGAAGGCATGGGAATAAGCCACTGAAAACACTCAGAATTTGGAGATAGAGTCTTATGTTTAAGTAACAACAAAGAGAATAGTGTCATTGAATTGCAGAGTATGTGCAAGAAAATAAAGTGTAAGAAGATCTGAAAGATAGAAGGGGTCAGGTTACAAAGGACTTGAAAAGTCAAGCAAAGAATGTTACGCCCAATCTTAGAGGTAATAGGGAAGCACTTGAGTTCATTAAATAGGAGGTGATATCATTAGACCTGTACTTTAGGAAGACCAATTTGACAGCTGACTGGAGGATGGATTGGAATGGGGAAAGATGAGGCAGGGAGACCAAATAGCAGACAATTGCAAAAGTCTAGGTGTGAGCTGATGAGAGTCTGTCCTATAGTGGAGGGAGTTTCAGGGGAGAGAAAGGAGTATAAATGACAGAAGATGGGCGGGGGGGGGGGGGGAAATTACTGAAACAAAAAAAGAAAAAAATCTTCGATATTTTGTATTTTAGTTTCTTTTTTACAATAGGGATAGAGGATCATTTTTAGCTATGTGTTTCCATAATTCAGTTTTGAGGTACAAATCCAGCTAATGAGAGAGAGAGAGAGAGAGAGAGAGAGAGAGAGAGAGAGAGAGAGAGAGAGAGAGATAATAGGCATGGACATCTGAGTAGGGCAGTGGATAGAGCACTGGGCTTAGAATCAGTAAAACTCACCTGCTGTGTGACCCTGGGCAAGTCACTTAACCCTGTTGACCTCAGTTTCCTCATTGGTAAAATGACATGAGAAGGAAATGGCAAACCACTCCAGTATCTTTGCCAAGAAAACCCCAAAATGTAGTCATGAAGAGTCAGGCAAGAGAGAAATGATGGAACAATAGTAGGCTAGCCACTTAGTGAGGAATTATTTGTCCATGTCTCTTCATGAATCGCCAATACTCCAATGACTCATCCATGTGGCTATTCCACACAACAATGCAGATTGAAACCCATCTATGGTATCTCATCCTATGTGACTCTTCTCCGCTCTTCTCCATGCTGACCCATTAATTTATCACACACCTAGGGTGTTGGTGTAGAACTTTCATCAGTTGTCCATCACTACTACAATCACACATATAGAGTTGAAAGGGATATGAGAGATTATCTAGTTCAACTCTTATTTTGCAGTGTGAATGTCAATCAATCGAAAATTATCAAGAACCTACTATGTGCCAGGCATTGTGCTAAGCAAATAGTCATCCAAGATTCAATTGAAAATCTCTTGTGAAGGGGAATTTGCTAGCTTCTAAGGTAAACTATTTCATTTTTGTTCAGTGCTAATAATTTGGGAGTTTTCCTTACAATGAACCTAAATCTTCCCTTCCTTCACAGTTTCTAATTCTGCCTTTCAGAACTGAGTAGAGTAAGATTAATCTCTCCTCCACAAGGCAATCCTTCAGTTACTAATAGCTAACATTTATATCATGCTTTAAGGTTTGCAAATGCTTTAAATGCTTAAAATGATATGTAGTCCTCACAACAACACTATGAGGTAGGGGCCATTATCTGCATTTTATATATTAGAAAAGTGAGCCTGAGAAGGTTGAATGACTTGCCCAAAGTCACACAACTAGTCAGTGTCTCATGAAGGATTCAAATTCAGGTCTTCTTTTTTTTCTTTCCACTTAATAGAATGTTATTTTTTCTAATTAGATGTAAAGATAGTTTTCAATACTCACTTTTATAAGATTTTGTGTTCTGAATTTTTTCTCCCTCCCTCCCATCTACCATCCCAAGATGGTTTGCAATCTGATATAGGCTATACATGCACAATCATATTAAACATATTTGCACATCAGTAATGTTGTGAAAAGAGTCAAAAGGGAAAAACCTCTAAAAAGAAAAAAACAAACAAACAGAAAAGAAAATAGCGTTCTTTGATCTACATTCAGACTCCATAATTCTTTCTCTGGATGTGGATGGCATTTTCTATCATGAGTCTTTTGGAATTGTCATAGATCATTGTACTGCTGAGAAGAACTAAGTCTATCAAAGCTGGTCATCACATCATGTTGCTATTACTGTGTACAATGTTCTCCTGGTTCTCCTAACTTCATTCAGCATAAGTTCATGTAAGTCTTTCCAGCTTTCTCTGAAATCTGCCTGCCCATAATTTCTTATAGAACAATAGTATTCTATTACATTCCCCAATCGGTGGATATTGTCTCAGTTTCCATGAATTCGAGTCTTCTTGATCCCAAGTCCAGCACTCTAACCAATTAATCACCAAGCATGAAACTATCATGTCCTTCCTATGTTTTCTCTTTTCCATGCTAAGATTTTCAATACCTTCCATCGATCTTCATATGGTTTGTTTGTTTGTCCCCTCACCAATCTGTCGCCCTCTTCTGGATATGTTCTAGCTTTTTACTGTCTTTCCTAAAATTCTCCTTAATCAGCAACTCGTTCTCTTCCTCACCGTCCCTCCAAATCAAACCTTAATAAAGGACATTGTTTGCCATCTTTACTATGCATTTATCCTGTATTATTTTGTATATTATATGTTTTGGTCTAGATACAGTGTGCTATAGTGTAAAATTATTTATTTATTTTTAGTTTACAACATTAAGTTCCACAAGCTTTTGGGTTTTAAATTTTCTCCCCCTCCCCAAGATGGCATGCAATCTATGTATACATTTGTATTAAACATATTTTCACACTAGTCGTGTTGTAAAGAAGAATTATAACCAATGGAATGAACCATGAGAAAGAAGATACAAAACAAAACAAAAAAGAGAGAGGGCAAATAGTAGCTTCTGTCTGCATTCAGATCCCATAATTCTTTCTCTGCATGTGGATAGCATTTTCCATCATGAGCCTTTTGGAGTTGTCTTAGAACCTTGCATTGCTGAGAAGATCCAAGTCTATCGAAGTTAGTCATCACACAGTGTGGCAGTAACTGTGTACAATGTTCTCCTGGTTCTCCTCCCTAGAGGGCTATTTTTAGAGTCAGGAAGAACTAGGTTCAGGTACTGCCTCAGACACATATTAGCTGAATGGGTAAATAACCTTTTAGTACTAGCAGCAATTTCTAAACCAGTCAGTTAGTTACTGAGCTTCAATTCAAAGTTTTAAAACCAGGAGCTCTCTACACCAGTTAAATCATGGATTAGGGGCCCCACCCCACAAAGGATATATGTTATAGGTCCAATTTTATATAGAAGCAGTGTAGTATAGTAGATAAGAGGGCAGTATTTAGAGTCAGGAAGAACTAACTAAAGTTTTATGAGGGAAAGATGGGAAAGACATCATGCCATCTTGGTTTTGCTTGTCCTCCACTGCCTGGCTCAGAACTTGGTACACAATAGAATCTTCATAAACATTTGTTAAATTGAATTAGATGAAATGGGATTGAATTGAAATACATTTGTTGAGTGCCATTGAGGATGAACTGAAAGAAGACTCAGTAAAACTCTGAAGTCAATATTATATTGATGACACCTGATAAATCCAACAATAACCCTACTGAATCGCAGAAGACAATCTAAGTTTCAAGGGCTAGTTCAAATACCATAAACACAGAATATACTGAGGGGCCTAATCCTTTGTGTTTGACATTATTCAGAAGGCCATTTATTTACCTATTCAATTTTACATTTTATTTCTGAGCCAACAGCTAGGATAATTGTTGGTAATTGTTATAAGCCTGTATGGACAATTAGCAGAGTGCCCTCTAGTGAACTGGCTTTGGTCTCCTAAGTATGTTGTATTGGGAATAGTTTTACTGGAAGTTCAGAAGAAAGCCTGGCAGCAGATTGGACTCTATCAATTTTCTTCTCCAGAGCCCAGGGTTGAAATGTGGCAAGTGAGAAAGAATGACAGAGCAAATGAAATCCCTTCACCAGCCACAGCCTAGAGGTAGGAATATACCCAAAGGGAGAAGGGGCCATTCATTCTGCCCCAGGCTCCACTGAGGAAGGTTGGCTTGCAGATAAAGACAATGCATTCAATCATCTTGATATTCTTTGGTGGTCACTGTGGAATCTCTCCGTTTGAAGTTAAAGCAGTTTTCACTTACACTTTCTTCCCAGAAATTATGTGTTAATTAGAGTCTAGGGCTGCATTTAAAGGACGATAATTCTCTTAACACTGTCAGGCAATAATCAGTTCCCCTCTCAGGTGTTAGGTCTGCACATCCTATACCCAACTTCCTTGTGACATACTTCTGAATTATTTTCCTAATGTGAACCTGAAGTTGAAGATAAATCTCTCACCAGGAGAAAAGGGAGAATGGGTCCTGCACCAATCTTTGATTAAGAAAGGAGGAATCTCAAATAAGCTTCAGTAGTGACAAAGGAATCTCACAGAATCAAGACAAGAAGGGACTAAAATATCATCTGTCAGAGGCTCAGTAAACTCCTTCAGGCTCCTAAGATTTGCTGTAATTGTTTATAGGCATCCAGTGATTTCCTGGATTTTTAGGCATCTTTAAAGGTGAAAATACTCACTCTTCTCTGAGGATTAGAGCCAATAAATTGGAATAGGATAGAATGAATATGAGAATCAAAATGTTATTTCAAGTTTCAAAATGCCCTATGTATATATATGTATATCCCTTTGATCCAATCAAAGAAACAAAGGCCAGGCTCTTCAAGGGCACTTGACTAAAAGAGAAAACAGTAGAAGAAAGTCCCACCTTAATTACTGATACAAGAGGGGGTTGTCATTATCTACTAGACTTCATCAGTCTTACATTTGTTCTCTTTCCACCAACTGATACTTCTACTTTGACAATAGTATGCCATTTTTAGCTTTGTAGGAAATTTCTTAGTTTTATTTTGGTCACTGTCTTCTCTAGATGTGTTACATACTGGAATTCTATAAGAATCAAATGAATTAAGAAATATTATTAACCTAGCTTCAGAGGCCAACAAAATGGCACCTTTTACAACAGATTCTATTTAGCAGCTTCCATAGAATTCTACAGTGGGTCCTAAAAACATAGTAACAATCAGTAGAAGTCCATTAACAGGTAAGATTAAGAGAAAGGTGAAGTGGAATAAGGAAAGAGAAGAAATAATAGGCAGATAAAGAAGAGGTAGCTATGCCTTCCATCATGATGTCTGAATACGAGATTGTGCCTATACACAACCAATTTCTCTTGACCACCTTTTGATACAGTTGAAAGACCACTGGCTCTGGATTTAGAAAACCTGAATTCAAATTCTGCCTCTAATGGCATGACCTTGAACTTCCCAGGATTTAGCTTCTGCATCTATAATATGAGGGAATTGGATCAATTTGATCCTAAGGTTTCTTCTAGAACTAATATACTATCCAATGATGCTAAGACTTCACAATAGCAAGATCTACACCAAAATAAATAAAAGAACAGCAATGAAAGGAGGAGAATTAAAAATATTTAAACAAAAATCCTCACAGGATAGAAAAACAATAGATAATCATAGTATTGAGTCTGCTCTATTTTCAGTGTAACTAGCCATTCCTTGGCCTAGGGAGGAGGGGGTTCTTATAACAGTGGCTGTGGCAGCTATAGGCTACAACATATATCTAAAGGGGTTGGAAGACCACCCCCCAACTGAGGAAAATCTCCAGCTATTCATTGCCTTTTAGTGAATTCTGACTGGTAGGATTCAATTAGACTTCTCCATTAGATTGCAAACTCCTTGAAGGCAGGATTGCTTTTGCCTCTTTTTATATCCCCAGCATTTGGCATGGTGCCTGACACATGGTAGATACTTATTAATTTGATTGATTGATTTATCTAATGGTGAAAGCTCATGAATTAAGCCCCAACAGGGTGAAAAAGCAAAATCTCAAATAAATTGAAATTTAAAAAACAACAACCACAACAACAATAGATGGAGGAAATGAGCAAGCAAAGAAAGGCTCCTAATATAAAGAAGAAATGATGGTGTGGTGTAAAATTTTGCAAGGATAAAACACTTCAAAATAGAACTGTTCTACAATAATTATAACGAGAACCTCAGAGAAAAGAATGGAGTGGCCACCAGGATTCTCAAAGTGGTTGGAATTCCTCATTGAAGAATAAGGAGTAAGGGAAGGAGTAAAATTGTGGCTCTTAATAAAAAATAGTCTAGTAAAGAAGCTGGAAAGTTTTAACAAAGCTATAATTATCCTGAAAACAAGAATAGAGAAAATAACTTAAATATATAAAGACGGGAGAAGAAATATTAGTTCAAGATTGAAGGACTGCAAATTAGAACATGAAATAGGTCTAATATCAAATAATCAATCAATAAACATTGGCTAAACACCTGTTATGTGCCAGGCACTGTACTAAGTTCTGGGGATACAAATACAAAAAAAGGAAGAGGAGAGGAAAAACAATCTAATGAGAGGACTATACACAAAAATAAACTGAAAATCTGGGTTGTAGCAGGTCCTAGGGAAGGTATCTGACACAAGGGAATGGTGGAAGTAAGAGATGTCCCAAAGTAGTGCAGTAAGATGAGAAATAAGGAACTGTTCTGAGCTGAGCTACTTCCTTAAATGGAAGTTTTGGAGCTCATGGCCCCATCCTTCAATCAGAGTGAACAGAGGACAATAAGCAGGTATGGTACTAAGGCTGATGAGATCTTGAAGCATGATGAGGTTTTCCCAATAATAAATTTCCTGAGACAAGGTAGAAAAGTCAGATTCATTCCTCGAAGAGAAGGGATCTTGAGTTTCAGAGAGGGGAAGCAATTTGTCCAAAGTCAACCAGGTGGCAAATGGTAGAGTGAGAATTTAAACCCTGTTCTTTGCCCACAAATCTCATGCTTGTCTAGCATTGTGCCATGCTTAATTGATCTAGAAAAGTGGGTATAGAATGACACTGTCGAAGTGATCAACCTCCTAAGATAACGTGAAGTATCAAACAAATAAAGCCCCTTAACTACCATGTTTCAAGAAATCACAAAAGAAAATTGTCTGGAAGTATTGGAACTATAGGAACTATAAGGCAAAGTACAAATTAATAGAATTCACAAGACACCACCAGAGAAGACCAATGGATTTAAGAAACAAAAAAATGTTAACACCAAATTCCAGAGCTTCCAGGTCAAAGAGAATATATTACAAACACAGAAGAGGAAACAAATCATGGGCTAATGGGCTTCAGTCAACATTGTGGAGGACTACACATCCACAAAAAGAAAGTAAAAATTGGAATTTGAGGCACTAAAAAGTTAAGGAAAATGGATTATGCCTAAGAGTAACTTTTCCTTCAAAACTTTAAATGACCTGAAAGTGGAAGAAATGGCTTTCTAATAGAACTGAGGAGTTCAAAAACAAAAACAAATCTGGGTAGTCTTCAAAATTTAAATGCTGCACACAAAAACCATTTATGAAAGATAAACAAATCCGAATAATTTTAAGTTGAATTAAGTTGGTTATCTAATGTTCATATGAAAGGAGAAGAAAAACAAAACTATTATCCTTTTGGAATTCTAACCTCTCAAAGTAACAGAGAGGCAACAAAGGTCTGAGTTAATGTTATAAAAAACCCACAAAGAAATGAAGTAGGGAAATAGGAGAATTGACCCCAACATCAATCCCTCATTACAGAAATAAAGAGAAACACCAAGCTATCTCTTGAAATTGAGGTAGTACAATATAAAGTTATTTAAAGATATAGATGGGACGAAGGACGTTATGAGCCACGCTTTTATCTAGGCTGAACAAGGGGACGTAAGAATTTATGAAATGTGCATTGTAAATTTATGTGCATGTGTAATGTATGTATAAATAATATATTTAACACACATATGTGCATATACATGTGATCAATCCTTTTCTGTGTGGTGCAGAGAATGAGGTCCACAAGCTCACTTCCTCCATCCTGTCCACCACGTTTGTATATTCTTCTTCTGGTGGACCTGTGCCTATGGCAGACCATCTCCCTACTCTGTGTCTTCACAAGTTCCCCATACCCAGAATGCCTTCCTTCTTTACCTCTGAATCTTGGCTTTTTTCAAGACTTAGTTCTAATCCTACTTTCCAAGAGGCCTTTCCTGGTCAGTCCCCATAGCCTCCCTCTCCTCTACTCCCAACTAGTCCCTTTCCTCTGAGATTACATTTTATTTACATTCTATTTACGTGGTTATTTGCATGTTGTCTCTCTCATTAGAATATTAACCACTTGGAAGCAAGGGAAGTGTTTTCTTCCTTTCGTTTTATGCTGAGGGCCTAGCATAGTGTCTGACACTAATAGACATTTAATAGATGCTCCCCTGCCCCCCATTGATTTTATATTTGTCAGTTGGATGTTGTCTACACCTCTTGTTGTGGTACTAACAATATGCAGTTGAATATTGGAGATATTGTTGGTCTTGGGCTTCCTGCAAGGCCCCTGGGTATGGGTACTAAGGTGGCAAATTGGCCCAATCTCCTGCTCTGATTCTCACTGACTCAAGAAATGCACAGTCAATCTCTATCCCCCTATGGAATACTCTGTGGGGACTAACTCTTTTTCTCTGCTTCTCTTCTGATAGGCCAAGGTCCAGAAGAGGCTTCAGGCCCCTCTTGCTGGAGGTCTCCCTGGTGTTCAACCTGCCTAGAGCACTTTTCTTCGAAGTACCTGCTGACTTCAGACCTCTTTAAGGGAGCTCATGCTACTTTCCCTGGTGCAGTCTCTCTCAAAGTGACTTGGCTTCTGGTCATTTTACACATTTATGCTATCTTCCTTGGCACAACCCAATAAACTGATTCAAGCATTTTGGGGGGCAATCTGGAATTATTTTCAAAGAGTTATTAAACTACCTGTACCATTTGACCCAGCAATACTACTACTAGGGCTGTTTCCAAAGATGATTATGGAAAAAGGAAAAAAAAACCCTATATATTCTAAAAGATTTATAGCAGCTCTCTTTGTGGTGGTAAAGAACTGGAAATTGCAGAGATGTTCATCAGTTGGGGAATGGCTGAACAAGTTGTGGTATATGGTCATGATGGAATACTGCTATGCTATAAGAAATGATGAGCTCGGTGGTCTTAGAAAAACATAAATGGACTTGCATGAAATAATGAAGAGCAAAATGAGCAGAACCAAGAGAACATTGTGTACAGTAATAGCAATATTGTTTTAAGAACAACTTTGAATGAGTAAGTCATTTTGACTAGGATAGATACATAAATTAACTACAAAGTATCTATAAAGATACTGTCTGCATCAAGAAAAAGAACTGATAAATGAAGTATATATAGAACGATTTTACATATATAGGTATATACACACATTTGTGTCTAATGGTAGCCATCTTTAGGGTGGAAGGTAGAGGGAGGGAAGAATAAAAAGAAAAAAAAGAAAATACATGATAACTTTATTACATATTTAAAAGGAATAGCAAGTTGTACATAATAGATTTGCAGTTTCATGTATAATCATCTTTTTTTTCTATTCTACTAATTGTGGAAATACTTGTTTTATTTCTTAAGTTCCAAATAAAATAAACAAAATTTTTTTTAAAAATCTTAACTGGAAATTTATAATAGCGTTATAATTGTATTCTCTGTTTCAAATCCCCTTTCATTCCAATCTATCCTTTACAAAGCTGTGGGAGGGATTTTTCTAAAGTGTGGTAAGTCTGACCATGTAACTCCCAGCTCAATAAACTCCAGTGGCTTTCTACTACCTCTATGATCAAATATAAGTTCTTCTGTTTTACAACCCACCCATGTCATCCTTCACTTTCTAATTTGTTTACACATTATTTTCCCCATTTTTTCCATAATTTAGCCATAATCACCTACTTGCTCTTCATCATATACAACATCCCATATTTTTACTGTGACTTTTTACTGTGAATGTCCCATGCCTGCAAAACAATCTCTCCTCAAATCCAAATTCAGAATTCCTGCGTTTCTTCAAGATTTCTTCAAGAACGATCTTCTATAAGAAGTCTCCCCTGGTCCTTCCCAAGCCACTAGTTCCTTCCCCTCTATGGTTACTTTGTATCCACTTTGTTTACATCATCTACCTATGTATGAACATAGTGTCTCCCCCAATTAGAATGTAAAATCCTGAAGGGTGGAGACTTTTTATCTTTGTATCCCTAAAACTTAGAAGAGTGCCTGGCTCATAGTAAGTGCCTGTTAATAAATGCCTGTTCATTGATTGACAATACTAAGAAACTAAATGAATTATAGGAAGGTCTAGGGAAGAAAAAGAAATTATTGTGGGGACTTCAGTGTACCTCTTTCAGAAAGACAAATTTAAAAGAAAGATAAGCAAAAAGGAAATTAAAGATGTGAAGAGTATTATAAAATTAGATATGATAGATCATTTATTAAACGGGACTCAATCACTACACCTAGTTTTTTTTTTTTTTTTACCAGCATATAGCTAGCACCTTCACAAAATTGGCCATGTCTTAAGGCATGAAAAATCCATAAGCAAACATGGAAAGGTAGAAATATTAAGCATATCATTTATAGTTCATAATGCAATAGGAATTGTATTAAGCATAAGATATGAATGAAGGACACAAACTTCATTGGTAATTTAATGAAGTTATGCTGTACAGCCATTCCTAAGGTATGCCACCCTTCATTCTGGCTATATTCTCCATGTCCTTCAATCTTTTCTCAGAGGAACCTTTGACACTACCCCTAGGAAATGGCTTTAACAGATGATTTTAAATTTATTTTTAGGTTATAATTGTAAAGTTTAATAACATTTTAGTAATATAATTTTCAGAACATGTATGTGTGCATGTATATTTTGGTTATTTGATTTTAAATGAAGTCTGAGAAGAAGTTTGAGACAAAACATCAGCACAGAAAAAATCTCCACTTTATTGTTCTAACAAGTATTTGTCCAAATTGTAATTCTCCCCATTAATGTTATTTATAAGCAGCTGGTTGCATTCACATTGACTCCATGGTGTATATGAGGCCATATTAAGTTAACAGAAATCTTTCTAGAAGGGGTCAACAAAATAATCAGAAATTGGGCTGATGAAGGATATTTCCATTTTATACTTTGAATCCTTCTCAAAAGCAACCTCTAGGAGAGATAAAAAAGGGACAGCTTTCTAATGGAAAGTGTATGATCAAAAAGCAGGCAACAAGGTTGGTCTCATCCAAGGAAGAATTTCTCCCTTCAGGGAATTTTTTTAAAAGTATGCAACCATTCCCAAATCCAGTTAGGCCACCTTTCTGTTTTGCCCTATGCATTATGAATTCTGCAAGGAATGATAGATATTTTTTCACAGGGAGACTGATATCACAGAAAATGAATTGTTGATTTTTGGATGTCTGCAGGAACTAATGAAAAAAAATATAAAGGAAGGAGGTTTAGCAGTACCAGATCTTAATACATGGTTTAAATGAATTTTTTTTTTGGCCTTAGTTTGCTCAGAACCAGAATGAGGCCTAGGTGAGGCAGCGAGGTTCTGCAATACAAAGAGTGCCACTAAAGTCAGAAAAACCCAATTTCAAATCCTGCCTCAGAAATATACAAGCTGTGCAATCCTAGGAAAATCACCTAATGTCCACCTGTTACACTTTCCTCACCTGTAAAATGGGGATAATAATAGCAACTATCTCACAGGATGTTATGAGGATTAAACGAGATAATATATACTAACTTTGCAAACCTTTAAAAAAGCATTGTATGAATACTAGCATTTTTTTTTCTCCTCCCTTAAATGACTGTGACTCCTTGAGAGCTGGGACTACCTTTGCCTTTCTTTTTCTTTCCAGTACTTAGCACACTGCTTAGCACATAGTAGGTACATTATGCTTCTTGACTTATGAACTAACATCCACATCACTTCCCAGTCATTTCTAAACCATTCTACAACTGCATACCCCACCACCCTGCACCTTAATCCCTACGGTCTTCCAGCTTTCTAGCACCCCCTAATGTAGTATCTCCTCTTATTAGAATGCAAGCTTCTTGAAGGCAAGAATTGTTTCTTGCTTATATTTTTATCCCCAGGATTTAGTAAACTGCATAGTACATTGTAATCCCTTAATTAAGGGGTTATCATTCACATACATTCACATTGGGGTGTATGGGGTGTTCAGGAAGACTAGCGCCTGTGGTGTGAGGGCTTGCTGAGCCTTTTCAGGGCTCATCACCTACCTTTGGTGCCCATCTGTCACCCAGCTCTCACCTGTGGCTCCAAGAAGCTGTAATATTTATTTAAAGTATTAGTATCTGATAATATTTTTGCCTTATTAAGTAAACAATTATGTTCAAGATCTGAAAGTGACATTTTGGTCAATGGCTGGTCATATAGATAGGAACTGTATTTGATAGGAGCTCAAGAGCTAGAGGAGGAAGGAGGGGAAGTTATCATTTTCTTCAACAGGGATACTTCTAGGCTCATGAGAAAGTTGACATGTAACTATGTGGTAATAGTGTATCTCTGGGAACTTATCCCTGCTTGAGTGAGAGCCAGTTGCTAGAGTGAGCAAATTGAAAATGTGGCAGGATGTTTCCGACATCGGGTGAGGGATGTGAGGCCCCAAGGACTACACAATGTGGGTGTTCATTATACTTTAGTCTGAATCCTCCCACTACAGCATGCAATTAGTGTTTTTACACTAGCATCTGCCTCTCAGTGTCTTGAGATTTTTTTTTTGGTCATACCTATACCCACTTCATAAATGAATTAGAGGCAATTTTTAATTTCTTCCCCCAAGTACATTTCAGGCCACTTGTCCCAGTCATGAAAATTTCTAATTACGGCCTCTCTAAAAATCATTTTCTTCACTGAGTCTGTTTTAAATTTCCATATTAGTTACTCTTTTCAGTTAAGGTATTGAAGGTCCTTGTTAAAATGCAAATCTTCACCAGAATCAAAGGAAGACAGATTTTGAAGGTAAACTGTACTTAGAGTTATACTAGGGGCCCTCTGAGGTCCCTTTCAAATATAATTCTGTGGTGCGATGATGCTTTTGTAATTCTGTATCAGCAAATTGGGCATTTAGGAAGTCTAATTTTTCTAGCCAGAGGGAGAGACTGAAGCACCATGAGAGATGACAACTGCACACAATGTTCTGCCAGAGCCAGCTCAAAGTGACTCATGAAAACCAACTGTTCAATGTTCGAATGTGAGCATTGACATGGCAGAAACTGGCAAACACTACAAATTAATGCTTAATTTATTATTTTTGTTGGTTGCCTAGATTTAAGAAAGTGATAGAAAAATGTTAGTTCTACAGATTAGACTTAAAAGTGGATTTTATAAAAAAAATTTTCAGATAGCCAGATATTAAACATTTACCAGTTTGCGACTGACTACACTCGAGAGGAACACAAGGCAATCATATATCCATCTAAATCTTATCTTGGTATATACTATGGGAATTAGTCTAACCCTAATTTCTGCTAGATTGTTTTCCAGTCTTCCCAGCAGTTTTTGTTGAATAGAGAATCCTTATTCCATTTTCGATTTATCTAACAACAGGCTACTAAGCTCATTTGCTTCTGTATGTTGTATATTGAATCTGTTTCGTTGATTGACCTCTATGTTTTTTAAAGTATCAAATCATTTTGATAAGCATTGCTTTATACTATACTTAAATATTTTGTAACATTAAGTCCCTTTCCTTTCTGCAGATGAATTTTGTTATTTTTTCTAGGTCTATAAAATAATTCTTTGGTAGTTGGTTAGTATGGCATTGAATAAGTAAATTAATTTAGATGGCATTTAATTTTTATCATATTGGTTTAGCCTACTTATGGACAATTAATATTTCTCCAATTATTGGCTATCTTCATTTTCATGAAAAGTGTTTTATGATTGCATTCATATAGTTCCTGAGTGTGTCTTGGTAGATATATTCTTAACTATATTTTGCCTTCTATAGTTATTTTGAATGGAATTACTTTTTATATCTTTTTAGAAAATATACAGGAGTGGTGATTATTGATTTACTCAAGTTATTAATTGCTTCAATTAATAACTAAGATTCCCTAAATAAACCATGTCACCTGCAAATATGATAATTTTATTTATTTTTGCTTATGCTTATTCCTTTAATATTTTTCCCTTGCTCTATTGCCATAGATAGAATTTCCGACACTAGATTAAATAGTAGTGGTGATGATGAAAATTTCTTTACCATTGATCACATGGGGAAGGCCTTTAGTTTTTATCCATTACATATAATGCTGGCTCTTGGTTTTGTAAAGAAACTACTAAGATATTAATGAAAGGTCCATTTGCTATTTTATTTTCTAGTGCTTTATGACAGAAGGGGGTCTATTTTTTTAAATAATCTATTAACATAATCACATAATTGTTTTTGTTATTATGAGCAATTCATATTTCTCCAATTGTCTGCCTTTAATTAAAAAAATTGTAATTGTATTCTTATAGTTATTTAGAGTGTCCTGTTTTATGCCTTCTATAGTTATTTTAATGGAATTACCAACATCATATCTATCTTATCTATCTACCTATCTATCTATCTGTTTGTGGATAGTTTTCATAATATTGAATCAACTTTGCATTCAAGGTAGAAATCCAACCTAGCAAGAGTATATAATATTTTTGATATATTACTGTAGACTTTGTGATAATGTTTTAATTTAAGACAGTATTCGTGTTAATTCTTCCTGGTTTAGGTGTCAAGGCCATATTGGTATCATAGAAGAATTTGGAAAGATCCTTTCTTTGTCTATTTTTGCAAATGGTTTGTGTAATATTAGAATTAATTGCTCTTTGAATTACCTGTAAATCCATCTGTTCCTCAGTTTGGAGTGGATTTGTGTGTGTGAGAGGGGGTATCCATTTATGGTTTACTCAAAATCTTTTTTCTGTTTTTCTCTATTATATTAATATAAGCACTTTGTATTTTTGTAAATATTCATCTATTTATTTAAATCATCACTTCTATGGTTATACATTTGAGCAAAACGTTTTCTAATCATTTGTCTTATTTTTTATTTGTTGTGAATTTTTTTTATTTTTGATACAATTTGGTTTTCTTATTTAAAAATCAAATTAGCTGAAGGTTAACTTATTTTGTTATTTTCCCCCACAAACCAGCTTTTAATTTTATTTATTAAATTATGATGGAGTGTCTAGCATTTTTACAGTTATCTTTTATGACTTTTCTACCTTTCATCTTTTGCTCTTTCTCCCCCAGCCCAGCTACTTACAAGTACTCACAATATGTTTACATCATCATTTCAAATTTGTATTTATAGAAGGTGACCTTTTAAAAAAAGTTTTAATTAAAAAAAGGCTGGCCAACCTGAAGGAATTATCCCACACACTCTGGAGAAGCAAGAAAGCTATTGAATTATGCATACACATGAATTTGTATTAATAAATGCAAAAGAATATTTTATTCTAATACTTATATGGAAGTAGTTTTTTCTAAATTATATCCCCAACTACTTGATTGTGTATTTCTAAGTTGGACAGACACAAAGCTATGCATTTTTGCAGAAAGAATGCTTATTAGGGAATAGAAGATTTGGGCTCTGGAATGAATTAGTTTGGTGACTTTGGCCCAATCTACTAACTTCTCTGGGACTCTGTTTCTTCATCTGTAAATATGAGGTTGGAGCACATGGCCTCTAAAATGTCTTTTTAGCTCTAATGCTCTATGGAACATTTTAAGTCCCCTTAATGCAGTATCAGGCATAAGCTAGTTGCAAACCTCCTTCAGTGCACCCCACAGACCTTCCTGGACACCCCTTTTCTCTCTAAGGTTTCATTTCTTTCCTTCAATAGCAAGATCTAAAATGCATTCAAGATGCTTTCTTAAGTGTGTGTATTATAGCCATGCATATTGGTTTGTCTGCCAATTAAAAATGTCTGTTACAGTCCCACTATTTTCGATCCAAATTTTGAAGATCACTGATTTCAGGATCAGTGGGAACAACCCATGCCATTCAATTTCTATGACTTTTGAAACAGCAAAATAAACAGAGCATATGTTTAACAATACATTTGTAATGAGCTATGAATACACCCAGCTTAACCACAGTCTAATATTCTAGTCCCTGTTGACTGACATTTCAACCCAATATGCAACCCAATCTTCTCAAAGTCTTTCATCCCACTGAAACATTTTCCAATATGGCTTGCCAAATACATACATACATATACATATATATATGCATATATATGTATGTATATATGTGTGTGTGTGTGTCTGTGTGTGTGTCTGTGTATGTGAGTGTGTGTGTGTGCATGGTGTGTTTGTGAGTATACATATACGTGCATGTATATACAATGTGTGTACATATATACACACATATATACACATACCTATATATACACACATGGATACATATAAATAACACACCCATATGTATGCATATATTTCTATAGCATCTATTTGACCTCATATATACCAGTGATACTAACTTACATCAAGAATATTATAGACTCTCAAGCTGTTTCTTTATTTCTATTCTGTTACTATGATTTTTAGGAAATAGAATTCATCTACTGAATCTTGCAAAAAGGTGGGATACCTAACATGGAAATTTATGAGTTTATTATTCAATTTGATAAAGCACTGGCCTTGGAATGAAAAAAAGAACTTGGTTCTAACCCTGCTTCAGATATCTACTAGCTATGTGATTAAGGGCAAGTCACTTAACCTGCCTCATTCACAGTTTCCTTGTTTATAAAACAGGGATAATAAGGATTATTGTATGGATCAAATGAGAGAACATTAGGAAACTGCTTTATAAACTTAAAAATGCTGTATGAAAAACTGTATCACCACCATCTTCTTCTTTTTCTTCTTCATGTGTCAGAAGGTGGTGCTTACAGGAATGTAATCACTGTGGTCATTTCCTTGATTTTACATGTCAGTGTGAATAGGGATAGAAGGCAAAGTACTTAGGGGAACACATGAGCATGAGAGTAGGTACTAAATTTGTTTTGTCATTTTACGTCTAACAGCTCTTTAGTTTATGGAATTTGTAGAATTCTTAACATAGATCAAGGAAAGATAAAGACTGAAGGCTTTGAGTGGGGGAGTTCAATGTCCCCCTCTCAGAACTACATAAGTCTAACCAAAAAATATACACAAGATGGAAATTAGGAAAGTGAATAGAATTTTAGAAAAATTAGATATGGTAAAACACTGGAGAAAATTGAGTAGGGATTGAAAGGAATAAACATTTTCCTCAAAAGTACATGGCACCAACACAAAAATTGACTATGTACTAAAGCATAAAATTCTCACAATCCAATGCAGAAAGGCAGAAATATTAAATACATCCTTTTCAGATCACAATGCAATAAAATTACATGTAATAAAGAGCTATGGAAGGACAGACTAAAAATTAATTGGAAACTAACTATGTAACATACAGTATAAAAATTTAGCACCTACTAAGATATGACAATGTCTTGGTATATACATATACATATACATGTATATGCATAAACATGCATGTATGCATGTGTATATGTGTGTATGTCAGAAATTAGTTATATTTCATGGACCAACATGTCAAATCTCCATACTACAAATGCAGACCTTGAAATATCCTGAAGAAATTGACCATAATGGAATCAGACCATCAACACAGACCAAACACTTGCTATCAAGCAAACAAATGTAACATCAGTCTATAAAAACTTAAGAGCAATGTTTTTTAAATAGATGTTGCCATACCAAATATCCATTCTCTCTAAGCTAAATGGAATGAAAAGCCCTCAAAATATTGGGACCTAAGCAGAGGAAATAAAAATCTTATGGGAACAGGAAGAGGAACATATCATCTATGTTGTCTCATCTGCTACTGGAATTTTACAAAGGATGCTTTAAGTGAGCCTATGGAGGATTGCTTACTTCTTAATTCTTTTATTCAACTACAGAAAGCAGTTATGCTATGCATACGTACTACGAACTACACAATTTTAAATATAAGACAATAATAGGAGGATACTGACTTAAAGCAGGACCATTTCTATCTAAATCCATCAAAAAGGAGCAAATGAGATAATCACAATAATAAGAACAGTGGTGATAACATTGCTAAATATATTCTCAAATATTTCATAATGGCTCATGAATATCTAGCAAAATACCTTAGTAGCTTATTCTCAGATGCAAGTTCGATCCAATTTTTCTTAACAGAAGGCATCATATATTTATTATTAAAATATGACAACGATAGATACCCTTCTAAATATAGATTAATATCATGTTCATGTACTATATATAGATCATTCAACACTTGTATCATATAAAATACCAAAAACATTTAAAAATCAAATAATATATTGTCCAAGGATCAAAAAGCATGTGCAAAATAGTCCCAGGAGTATAAAGAGCAACCTATTGATTTGGTAATAATTGAACAAATCTTCTGGGAAAAAAATAATATTTATATAATTTTTATTGATTATCACAAAGCTTTTGTTCAGTCTCTCCCTCATGACTTATTGATTCATGGAAAACATATAAAATAGGCCTGCTATCATGAGAATTCTGGACCATTTCATTTCTATGTGGAAAACTGTTTTCTACTTAGAATGTTCCATGAGCACAACAATGTCAAGAATAATTTGTATAAAATTCAGGGAGAAAATTGAGGTCCATTACAGTTCTGACAAGCCTTAAATCCATTATGGTCTTTCTAGATCAGACCTCAGTATAGCTTCTACATTGAAGAGGAAGTTGTACCAAAATATCCTATCAACTACTTCATTTACATGGATGATGTCAGGTGATAGGAGTCCACCAAAAACAACAACAATAAAAAATTGAACAGATTCTTCCTCTCATAGAATGTTTTATCTGATGTTATTTTCCAAGTGTCATTTGGAGGTGATGAATGAAAAGTCTTTATTTCTGCCAAGGAAAATAGAGACTGATGACTTTGATCTTAAATCTATTGGTCAAATTGAATCAATGGAAGAAGCTGATACTTATCAATACCTTGGTCTTCTCCAGGCGAGACATTTCAGTGATAAAGTTATTAGGAAGAAAAGCATGGCTGTATATGTCAAAAGATTTATTGCATCCTAAAGTCAGAGCTTAATAGTAAGGACACATTTAGAGCAATTAATACCTATATGATACTAGTCAATATACACTTTTAGAAGAGTAAAATCAATAATAAAAGATTTATAAAGTAACCAAGTGAAAACTCACACAATATTAAGGAAACACAAGATCCATCACTCCAAGCCAGCTATAGAAAAAATGGGTACATACTTATTCATCAAAAAGAAGGTAAGGGATTAATAGTTATTCTCAGAGCACCAGATAAACAAATTAGAGAAATACTTATGGAACAAAAAACACGACTTCCCAAAGTAACAGTGAGTACTAACAATAGGTACATGCATCTACGTTTGTCAAATGTAACTAAAAGTAGTTTTGCAGATGGAACCTATGAAAGGAATATGATATAAGGGTGGAATCAAAAAGTATTGACTTTTTTATTCCAAAATATATCAGCATGAATTCAATCAACAACAGGAAAAAAAGCTTAGGGTAAATGGTTGAATCATGGGGATTTGTTCACACAACCAGAGACACTTATGACAGCAATTCAAGGCCAAGTAATTGTCACAAAATTTACTGAAATGCTATCCTCAAACTTAATCTTATTAACCAATGTAGATTATATAAGGAAATAGTAGAAGGTATTCAGCATATTACTACAGGTTGTGATTACATTGTAAGAGACAACCTGGCCGGAATTATACATTAAAATGTCACCAATTTTTCATAAAATAACAGATGTAACATTTCTCTGCTGCAATTCAGTCTTCAATAACATCTCAGAAAATTCAATAAATAAACTGTATTGTAACTAGAGCATTATCACAGGCAAAAACTGTTGCCTGCAATTATATGGGAAAGTTTTAGAACAATGTTTTCAATAAATGTCACTAAACTGAATACTCATAATCCTTAGGCTATGGAATGAAAAAATTTCAAAATATAAAGACCTTGTGGCACAAATCAAAACCACATGGAAAGAGGATAAGCTACATACCATCCCCAGTATGTCATCCTATTTGCTATTGGAACGATAGCAAGGATGAATTCAGTGAACCTGCAGATAATAAGCCTTTCTCCTCATTTGATTCAATTACCAAAAAAATTAGTCATTTTACATACCCATTCAAAAGTAAGATTGATATTAAACATAAGAAAATAATAGCATGATAGTTACCTAACCCAGGACAATTTCTATTGGATCTTCATTGAACTAATATCAGAAGAATAATGTAACAGCTATAATGACAATAACAAGTTACCTTGCATGGCATTTTATCAAATTCTTTACATATATTATCTTATTTATCCCTCACAACAAGCCTTGTAAAGTGATAGAATTACAATGTTTGAGGCAAGATTATACAAATACCTGAAATGTGTTAGTCTATGGGATAGTAGAGCATTGAACTTGGTATTAGAAGACTTAGAGAATTCTTCTTACTAAAGTGGGGGTGGGACAGAATGGAATAAGGAGCATACTAGGACACGAGACTGTAGAATAGAACTAGATTATAATGATAATAATAGCTAACATTATATAGTGACGACTATATGTCAGGACCTGTGCTAAGCATTTTGCAATTATTATTACTATCAAATTATTATTGGATGCTGAAATTTACTAGCTGTATGATTGAGGGAAACTTCTCTGAGACTCAATTTCCTCTTCTATAAAATGGACATGATGATAATACACTACCTTGCATGGTTATTATGAGGAAAGCATTTTATAAATCTTAGGCAGCAGTGTACAGTAATGGAAAGAGCATTGGTCTTAGTCACCAGATCCAAATTTGAATTCCCCACCCTGACACTGATTAGCTACATAACTCTGGATAAGTCATCTAACATCTCTGTACCTTACTTGTCACCTATAAAATGGAGGTGATAAGACTCATATTATCTAACTTGTACAGGCAACCAAGTGATACAATGGTTAGATCACTGGGCTTGGAATAACAAAAAGGAAGACCTGAGTTCAAATATGGCCTTAGACACACACTAGCTGTGTGACCTTGGGCAACTCACTTAATCTTTGTTGGACTCAGTTTCCTCAGCTATAAAATAAGGATTGTAATAGCACCTACCAATAGGTTTGTTGTGAATGTCAAATAAAGCAATAGTTGTAAAGTGTTTGCATATGCAAATAATAAAAAAATAAATTAACAATAAATAATAAAATTAACAAAATAATTTTAATTAGTTGTTAATAAAGGAATAAAATAATAATAAATAACAATAAAATTAACACTAAATATATTATGATATAATAAAAATAGCATAGAACAATATTATTGTTGTTGAGGAAAACACTACATAAGTATTTTAAATGTTTTATAAATGTGAATTATTATTAATAAACCTTCAGTATTACATACATATGAGCTACTATTTCTTATGACATGGAACAAGAATCATGTAATTATACCAAACTGGGAGGATAATTGAGAACTCTTACAGGCTCCCACTGAATATCGTTGTGTGTGGTTGCAGCAATCACTCTGTTACAAAATTCATTAGTCCCCAGGTGACTCGTGGCTGCCCATTTTCTTTCATGCTTGTAGCTTTGTGAATATTTCAATCATTCAGCAAATGGACATCCCCAAAAAAGGAAAAATAAAGAAAGGGGTAGACAGTGGGTGGATCAGGATGTTGAGTCATGTTCACCACAAGAAGAAATGTTTAGACTTGGGCATTTATAAATAATTTTTAACACATTAAGTTATTATACTCAGTACGCCTGTCTTTTTTTCCCTCCCTCTCTCCCAGATTGGATCAAGAAGTTCACTAAGGGGCAAAGTATTATAAATTGACAAATGCAGCCTATAAAGAAGCAGTATGTGTTAGTTACATATTGAAAGATAGTTGATTATTATTATTATTAATTTATAAACATGAATATCATTAATCAATAAGTTACCATTAATAGTGCATGTTTAAAACCACACCAGATTTACTTAGACTTATTCATAATAGCTCATATTGTTCATTATTTATAAATATCTATAAATTAGTAATAATGAAATAGCTCCTACGTATAGTGTTTTATGGTTTAAAAATTGCTTTGCTCCTCAAAATCCTGTAAGGTAACTGATTGTAAACATCCTCCATTCCCATTTTTTATGGGTGAAATGGAGGGAGACAAAATGATTTTTCCAGTCACGCAAATAGGAAGTAGCAGAATTATAATCCAAACGCAAATCTTATCACTCTAACTCTAGGACTGGTTCTGTTATGGTATATAATTATGCAAGGCCAAATGTCTGATGCATTTGTGGTCAATTGCAAGGAAATTCTATGGCAATAGTTGGTTATGTTGGACAGCCATAATGTTAGAAATATCATGGCAAACACACTCTTTTCATGATTATTATTCTTTAATTTTTCAGGATACTTTCTCATGGAATAGAAGCATAACCCAGTGGAAATATCACAGATTCTCTCACTTATTAACTGAGTAAGCTTAACTGCTCTAAATCCTTTTTTCTTCATTAATAAAATGGGGATACTGATGTTGATAAGAATACTACCATTACCAACCTAGGTTGCTGGACATCAATTGTCTACCAACTCAACCAGCTCCTTAAAGTAGCAACCCTGGTTGAACTTTGACCCTGTGCAGCCCACTGTTCTACATGGTGTTCTTTGGTCTAGTTTCAATGTTTTTGTGGCAATATTAACTGTTGTCAATCAGGAAGCAGGAGCTATAGGTGGGTAGGAGTGGGGTATAGATGCTTAAAAATATAGAAATTATATTAATACCTATATGTGAAAATACTTTCTAACTGTAAATCACTTTATGAACATAAGCCATTACCAAGCATCACTTCACTTTATACTTAGAATATCCCTGTGTGCCAACAAAAATTTGGTGATTATGTTGCTGCTTTGCAGATGAGTGAGTTGAGGCATGCAAGATAGTTTGGCATGGCAGATAGTGAGCCAACTTCAGAGTCATTTCCAGTTTTTCTTCTGACACCGACAGTAGCTTTGTGACACTGGGCAAGCCTTTTTAAGTTTTCAGTACCCCAGGAATGTCTAAAATGACAAACTTAAATTGTAAAACAGTAGATGATGTGCATTGGTCCAAAATGAGCTTCTAGAAGGCAGAGTTCCTTCCATCAATAAAATCATTTTCAGAACAAATCAACCAATCAAAAAACCATGAAATGGGAAAGTAAAGTTATTTATATAATATCCTATGGTTAATAACCAAACTGGTATTAAAATCCATTTCTTACATCATAGGCGAATACTGTTTCCAGTGGACCATCGTGCCTCTGTAAAAGGGAAAGGCCAATACACAGAAAACCTTAGAGGTCAAATCAATTTTAAAGATCATTTAGTCTGGGGAGCTGAAACTTTTTATGTGACATGGACCTTCTTGCAAGTCTGGGGAAGCCCGTGGACTCCTTCTCAGAATAGTTTTTAAATGCAAAAAAAATGAAAAATAAAATAAATATATTGTAATACAGTTATCAATTTTTTTAAAGTGCTGGAATCCAGGTTAAGAACACTAGATTTCATCCATCATAGCTAAGGAATCCATATTAATCTATTATATATAAGAAAACTGACAACTGTCAGTTGGCTAATAAATACCAAGCCTAGGACTAGAACTAGGAAGGCAACATCTGACAATGAAAAGGGCGTTGACTTTGGAGACAGAGGATCTGAGTTCAAATTGGGACTATATCGTCTTACCTTTTTGACCTTGGACAAGTAAGTTTTCATCTCTTGTCCTCAGCTTTCTCATCTGTAAAATGAAGGGAATTGGACTAGGGGACCTTGTAGTCTCAAATCTATGATCCCATTTTCCCATTTTCTTGATTTTCTACCCATCATCAATATCAAGATTTTCTAGGAGAGAAGAGATCATTTTAATAAGAAGTACAATATAGAAAGTTGAGTTATTAGTTCAAAAGGAGACATGTTTGTGCATTAGAGCAGCTATTCCAATCAAGAATTCGATAGAATTCAATAACATGTATTAAGCCGTATTATTTGCAAAGTACTATGATATGTGCTAGGGATTCATAGATTTTTTTTAAGTCTCTCAAAGGGGTTATGTTCTACTGAATGTTGTAATGCTTATCTCAACTGAATTTCTAAATGTGGTTTCACTATAACTTCTAGCTAGTTATAAGAGCAGAATCCTGGGAGTTAGAAGGCTGTTCATGCACCCAGGTTCGTTGCAATGGAGCAGATGTGTTTTCTTCAGTTCTGTTTGTATAAATTCTTTCCTAACACCTGTGTGAAAGAATTCTGGACCACCTTTATAAGCATGAGATCACATTAACACTTTTACTCCCTGATCATGCATAAAGAGAAAACCAGCCAGGCCCCAGACTTGACCTCAGGATTGTGTTCCTTTTTAGAGGCCACACACACATGTGAATTCATCTATTTCCATTACATTTAATAAGATGAAGGAAAGGGGAGCCCATTAAAAGAACTTCAAGTTTTTTTTTCTTCCAAAAGAACTGGTAAAGAAAACAGTGGTTGAAGGAAGAAAAGAAAGAAATAAAGGAAGGAAGAGAGACAGAGCCACAGAGAAAAGAGAGAGAAAGAGAGAGGGAGGGAGAGAGGAACATAAAAGGAAACTAGAAGAAAAAAATACATAAAAATAGAAAATAAAACAATGGAAAACACTATAGAAAATCTGAATGCTTATTAAACCTTTCAAATGAATCCAATGAAAATAGTTTAGGTGCGAATTTATGACAAACCTATGAGTCAGGGCATTACATTTAAAACTCACGCACAAAATTCAAAACTTTATTTTAGACAAAGGGCCAGAATTCCCTTTAATAAGAGGCAACTTTTTAAAAACTATGCCAATAGAACCAGTCAAAACAACCAGCACATCATAACCATTCCACTGTGAAACCTCTTTGCCATATGAAATCCTTCAACTTCAGTCTCTCTCTCTCTCTCTCTCTCTCTCCTTTTTCTCTCGTAGTTATGTGTATAGCTCTATATTAGTATATGCAAACACACATATATATATTTACATGTACATATATATATATTTATATATGCATGCACACATGTGTATGTGCGGTATATATATATATATACATATTTGTGTACAAGCACATATGTATATACGTGTGTGCGTGTATGTGTGTGTGTACGAGCATGAAAAAGAGTATGTCTGGGGAAAACTTTCTTGTAGTATGAAACTTGTGCCACCTGTTATATCCTATTTTAATTAATTATTCTCATTAGCCTCATGCTAAGTTAACTGCTTCTCTTAGCATCCTGGGAAAAATTATAGTTACCCTGGACTAGTCACTTTGCTTCACGTTATTGTTATGAGGCCCAAAAGAGACAATGCATATGAAAATAATTTGAAAATTATAAAATGCTACATGAATATACAGAAATTTCTATTAAAATATTTCAATGGTATAAGAAATCAAAGAGTTCATTGGGAGCATTTTGGTGTAATTTCCAACAAAGGGATTATGTTATGAGATCTAGGACTTGATTCTAACTCATAACGGTTGTCATCAGTTGTTAGGCCATTGAGATGATATTTGTTGAGTTGTTTGAAATGGGAGCCATTTTCATGGTTTGATAACCATATCTTATATAGCTTTTCCCATTCGCTTACATGGTATGGCTGAGCAACATTAGTTTCATACAGGCTGGGCGAATTTCTCCTTAAAGGGCCAGAGAAACTATTCCCTAGATTTGATTGGTCCACAGGCCTAAGGTTTGAGCCATTAATGAAATTTCCTGGTTATCTGGTGTGTGAAATGACAAGCCTATGTGGAGCTGGTGTTTGTCAGTCTGGATATAAACACCACTGCTAGTCAAGTCAGTACATCTTTCTGACCAGGATGCTGCCACTGTGACAAATATGGAGAACAGAGGGAAGCTTCTTCTACCTGAATGAGTGACTTATTATTATTATTACCTCAAAATTAATAAACTTTTTATTGTATGTTATATGATTCACAAATGTTTAATTATGCTCTAATCTTGAACCTTAACCATTGGATTGGCCTAGTTTGGCCTAGCCTGAGATATCTGGCACTAATTAGAAAGACTACATCAGAATGAACTTATGGTAGACATATTGGTTGTAGTGGGAGTAAGCCCATGAGGAGGAAGAGAATGGCCGGGTGGCCAGATATGGGAGGTTGGCAACTTATGTTCATCTTCTGGAAAAATCTTGATGGGATTGAGAGGGGCCTTAAGTGATCTTTAGTAGGTATTTAAGGAGGTTAACAAGGAGAATATGGATAGTATTTTTCCAACTGCAAAAAGAAAAGCTGTCATCCCATTATAAATAATAAAAAACAATAATATTAGCTAATATTAGTATAGTACTTTAAAGTTTGCAAAGTCCATTTTTGTCTTTACAATGACCCTGGAAAATGGGTGCTATTATTATTATTATTATTCCCAACTAACATCTGAGGAAGCTGAGGCTGGAAGAGGCTACCCAGGTCCATATAAGTAGTAAGTGCCTGAGTCAGGTGTCTGACACCAAGTCCAACACTGTATTCACTCTAATCTGAAGAAAAAGAAATAAAAGTATCTATACATTTATTAGCTAGAGACATTTGCCCTTTTGTATTTAAGGATCAAAGGCAAAGAATTCACTTATACATTTATTTAAAGCACAAGGAAAATGGGTGATACCAATGGGAGATGCGGACCAGCAGGTTTCAAATGCGGTCTCCAATCCAGACATCTCACCAGAAAATGTGTTGAAGCCCACTGAGATCAGCACTAAAAGGCAAGATAATAAGAGTGAACAGGAAGACTAACATAGTTAGGCTTTTGCTACCAAGGAACTTGTAAAGCAGTGAGAGAAATTTAAACCTGATGAGTCACTAGAACACTGGATGTTGAGGGATAGCTCCAATGGGGCCAATATGGAGCTCTTCTGTGCCAGTTTTATTGGTTGGGGGATCTCACAGAAGGCTGATTTTTGCAAAGCCACTGGCCTCGACACAGATGTCTCCCACTGGGAAAATAAAGGAGGCTGGTCAGTTCTAGCCACAGTGATGTCTCATGAGGAAGATCTAGGAGGCAAACAAAGGCTAATTTAGTTGCTCCCAAACTGAAAAGTCTTGAGATGCTTCCAAACAACTGAGCACAAAATAATTTTCAAAGTACTTGTAACCACGCTAGCCCTGTTGCTTTGACTTGCCTGGCTATTTCCTTTTATAATTGTTTACTGCTTTGGCCTTGAACTCTAATTTTTGTCTTCACCTCTGGGTTCTGCTCTTGCACAAAGCTCTTCTCTGACCCATGACTGTCTTAGATGGCTAAACCTATGGCCTCTTGTTTTTCAGAAGCTCTTCTGGAGAACTGCGTATTTATCATTTTGCTAGTTTTCCATAAATACGACCTTTTGGCCCTCGTTTTTTCCACTCCATTTTGGCAAATCTATTGCTAACTAAAAACACACTTTCATCCTCTTTCCCTTCTCTGACCTGCCATGATTGGTCCTTAGTCCAAGATTCCTGGCACCCAAGGGTACCTCTATTGCCAGCTGAGGAGTTTTGTTATTATCTGGCCTCTGATGTATGCTACCTGCGTGAGAAGAGTTTACCCTTTATGAGTGTCAATTTCCTTATCTGTAAAACAAAAGGGTTGGACTAGATGGCCTCTAAGGTCCCTTCAAGATCTAGACCTATGATCTTATAGTCTACACAAGGATGCCCATCCCTGAACTGATTCAGGCTTGGCAAGAAAGCTGTACAATACAAAAGTGAGAATCAGGAGACCTGGGATTTTGTCCAAGCTCTGCCTCTCATGAGCTATACTATTAATAGGTCTTAGGCAAATCATTCCCCCTCACTTCGCTTGTGCTCTATACAATGACACAGTCAAACCAGATTAAGATAAGGAGGAAGGTGATAGCTCAAGCCTGGATAGCATTTTAAGGTTTCCATAATACTTTCCTTACATCAGTGTCTTGAGGTAAGCAGTGAAATTATCATCTCCATTTTAGAGATAAGGAAAAAAAAAGTTCCAAATTTAAATAATTTACCCATTGCTACATAGCTGGTGTTAGAGACATTCTGAAAGGCCCCTTCCAGCACTGTCATTTGTTTTTTTTAAGCCACTGTATTCTGTAGCAAAAGACTTTGTTATTTTTCTTTTCTCTGGTGTCTATGTATGAAGTGAATTTTTTTTTTGGAGGAGGGAAGGCAGGGCAATTGGGGTTAAGTGACTTGCCCAAGGTCTCACAGCCAGTAAGTGTGTCAAGTGTCTGAGGCCAGATTTGAACTCAGATCCTCCTGACTCCATAACCAGTGATCTACTCACTGCGCCACCTAGCTGCCCCTATATGAAGTGATTTTTAAAGCTCCATGGAATTATTGAAATATTCCTACATTGCAAGCTACTTAAAAGCAAGGTCTGTCTTCACACATCCCAAAGCTCCTTGCACAGAGAAATTGAGCAACAGCTCAACTTACAAATAGTAGCACCTTAAGGATAATGAGGAATTTCCTTCACAAAAATCTCTTAAGAATTATGGCAAGTACTACTGTCTCCATTTTACAGATTAGGAAACAGACTCCGAGGGGTGAAGCATTTTGCTTATACGTAGCTATCACACAATTAAGTAGGCATTGGAGATAAGAATGAAAACCAGTTCTTCTCTGATTCCAAGCCCCAACTCACTTTTTGCTACACTGCAATGCTCTATATTTGCTAGATTGTGACTGTAGCGCTGCATTTGCAAATAATATTCTTCACATATAGATGCGGTAATGAGTAATAAAAAACTAAATACAACAGTAAGAGGCCCTTGTTCAGCATGTGTGCCAGTTTTTAAAATTGTCTTTGTTTCTTTTAGTTATATTCTCTTTGTCTTGACTTGGTGTGTTCTCATCAGACATAAGGAATCGTTGGGGTACCCAGTTAGAGAGAAAAAAATGTAAATTATGGTATATTGGCCCTTATACCTTTTGTGTGTTTGAAAGGTAGTCTATGAAAGCCAAGCCATTTCTATGTCCCCAGACATGTAAATTAACACAGCTAAAATCTAACTTCTTGTGTGACCTTGTAACAGCTCTCTGAGCTGTCTGTAAAATGAAGAACTTGATCTTGGTGACCTCTAAGGTCTCTTAATGCTTTAAATCTTTGATCCTTTATGACTGTACACCCAGTAATGTAAATATTTGTCATATGAATGAATACATGTTTAAACTTGTTAACAATATGGTGCCCTCTGGACTTTCAAATATTAATGCCTAATGTTGAGCCATTTGGCTCAGTCTGTGCACATTACTTAAATGTAGACATATTAGCAAGCGATAGTAACTAAGGCTGTTCATAGGCAACTTTGTGAAGTAATACAGGAAAGAGGAAAGTGCAGACAGAAACAAAAGGATCTAGAAAGAAGGAACAGGTTATGAGCTTTGTAATTTCATCTGAAAATAACTCTCTATTTCCAGAATATCCAGATTCTTCAAAAGACAACCCATTGGAAAAGGTTTGTCTGAAGATGGGTTATTGACAAACAAAAACAAAAACGAAAAGATGGATTATTTGCATTTTGTGGATTTATAAATGGCCTGTTAACTGTATCAAAGATGTACTTGAATTTCATGTTTATCAAATAAGATCATATCTTTTCATATGGCACTATTTCTTATTTCTTTTTCAGTTATGTCTTTCTTGTTGTTTTGTTTGTTTGTTTGTTTTCCTGCTTGCAGGAGACAGCATGACACAGAGTAGCATTTCTCAAACATTTTGGTCTCAGCACTCTTTTATGCTCTTAAAAATTATTAAGGATCCTAAGGAGCTTTTACTTATGTAGATTATATCTATTGACACCATAATAGAAATGAAAACATTATTAGAATTATTACAAAAATAGTTTTGACCCTGAGGATCCCTTGAAAAAGTCTCAGGGATCCTCATGGGTCCCTTAACTGTTCTCTAAGCACTTTTGGCATAGAGGAAGGTGTATGGGACTGGCCAAGTCATGGGCTTTCGTTTCAGTTCTGCTACTACTATCTGTGTGCCTATGGGCAAATCACTGAATCAGAGAATTCAAAGTGAGAAGTGAGCTTGAAAGTCAATTAGTCCAAAACATATTTGAATAAGGATCCCCTTTACAAGGTCCCCAACAAATGGCCATTGAGACTTTACTTGAAAACCACCAGTGAGGAGAAACCCATTGTCTCCCAAGGAAGCCCATTTCACTTTGGAGTACCATTAACTGTTGTTCGTTTGGGCTAGAATCTGCCTCTCTTCAATTTCAATTCTTTTTAATTACCCAGTGATCCATTTCTGGATTCTGGGGCCAAGTAAAACAAGTTGATTTCCTCTTTTATCTGACAGCTCTTCAACTCATGTCTCCCCTAAATCTCCTCTTAGCAAATCATGTCCAGTCCCTTCGATTTTATATACTTTGGGGCTACTATCCCAAAAGCAGGTCATATCCCCAGAGGGTGGCTGTAGGTTTTCCCCTTAAGATTCTAAGGGACTCTTGAGGACTTGGGGAGGATTCCTTTTCTAAAATTATAGCTCATGACGCCCCTCACAGGTGTAATTTCCCCCACTGATTATTGGTTGATGTACATTAGCTACACAGATTTAATTAACTTTTAGAACTGGATATTTCATTCATTTGTTCAATAGATATTTATTAAGTACCTACTATGTGCCAAGCACTGTGCTAAGCACTGGGGTACAAGAAGAGGGAAAAGACAGCCCCAGGCCTCAAAGAGCTTACAATTTAATGGGGGAGACAATATGCAAACAAATATATACAAAGCAAGCTATATACAGGGTAAATAGGAAACAAGAGAGGGGAGGCACTAGAATTTAGAGGGAATTAAGGAAGACTTCTTTTTTTAATTTTTTTTTATTTTAATTTACAACACTAAGTTCCATGAGCTTTTGAGTTCCAAATATTCTCCCCCTCCCTCTCCTACCTCCTCTCCCTCAAGATGGCATGTAATCTGATATAGGTTCTACATATACCTTCACATTAAACTTATTTTCACAATAGTCAAGTTGTAAAGCAGAATTATAACCAATGGAATGAACCATGAGAAAGATGAAACAAAAAGAGAGGGAGAGAGAGAGAGAGAGCAAATAGTTTGCTTCAATCTACATTCAGACTCTTTAATTCTTTCTCTGGATGTGGATCACTTTTTCCATCATGAGTCTTTTGGAGCTGTCTTAGAACTTTGCATTGCTGAGAAGAGCCAAGTCTATCAAAGTTAGTCATCACAGATACAGTGTGCTATAATCATGTATAGTGCTCTTCTGGTTCTGCTTCCCTCACTCAGCATCAGATCATATAAATCTTTCCAGGTTATTAAGAAGCCTGCTGTTCCTCACTTCTTATAGCACAATAGTATTCCATTATGTTCATATACCACAATTTGTTTAGCCATTCTCTAGTTGATGGGTATCTCCTTGATTTCCAGTCCCTTGCCATCACAAAAAGAGCTGCTATACATATTTTTGTACATATGGGTCATTTTCCCACTTGTATGATTTCTTTGGGATACAGCTCTAGAAGTGGTATTGCTGGGTAAAAGGGTATGTGTATTTTATAGCCCTTTGGGCATAGTTCCAAATTGCTCTCCAGTATGGCTAAATCAGTTCACAACTCCACCAATAATGCAATATTGCTCCAATTTTTCCACATCTCTAGCATTTATCTTTTCCTGTTTTGTTATGTTAGCCAATCTGACAGGAAAGATGTGGTATCTAAGAGTTGTTTTGATTTGCATTTCTCTAATCAATAGTGATTTAGAGTATTTTTTCATATGACTATAGACAGCTTTAATTTTTTCCTCTGAAAACTGCCTGTTCATATCCTTTGACCATTTCTCAATTGGGGAATAACTTGTATTCTTATAAATTTGACTCAGTTGCATGTATATTTTAGAGATAAGGCCTTTATCAGAGACACTGGTTGTAAAATTTCTTTCCCAATTTTCTGCTTCCCTCCTAATCTTGGTTGCATTGGCTTTGTTTGTGTAAAAACTTTTCAATTTAACATAATCAAAATTATCCATTTTGCATTTCTTAATGCTCTCTGTCTCTTGTTTGGTCATAAATTCTTTCCTTCTCCATAAATCTAACAGGTAAACTATGTCTTGCTCTCCCAAATTGCTTAGAGTATCAGTCTTTATATCTAAATCATGAATCCATTTTGCATTCATTTTGGTATATGGTGTAAGATATTGGTCTATGCCCAGTTTCTTCCATACTATTTTCCAGTTTTCCCAGCAGTTTTTGTGAAATAATGAGTTCTTATCCCAGAAGCTGGACTCTTTGGGTTTATCAAAGAGTAGATTACTATAGTTTTTGACTACTACATACCTAACCTATTCCACTGAGCCACCATTCTATTTCTTAGCCAGTATCAAGTAGTTTTGATGATTGCTGCTTTACAATACAGTATCCAGTATATATAATACATTATATATAATACATATCCAATATGCCTAGGCCACCTTACCTAGCATTTCTTTTCATTAATTCCCTTGATGTTCCGGAACTTTTGTTCTTCCATGTGAAATTTCCTATTATTTTATCTAGTTCTATAAAATAATTTTTGTTAGACTGATTGGTGTGGCAATAAATTAGTAAATTAATTTAGGTAAAATTGCCATTTTCATTATATTAGTTCAGCCTAACCATGAGCAACTGATATTTTCCATTTATTTCAATCTGACTTTATTTGTGTGAAAAGTGTTTTGTAATTGTGTTCTTATAGCTTCCTGGGTTTGTCTTGGCAGGTAGACTCCCAAAAGGGAAGACTTCCAGTAAAAGATGGGATTTTAGTTAGGACTTAAAAGAAGTCAGGGAAGTTAGTAGGGAGAGCAGTGGAGTGCTTCCAGCATGGGGGACAGCCAGAGAAAATGCCCAGAGCTGAGAGATGGATTGTCTTGTTCTTATAATAGCCAGGAGCCAGCGTCACTGGACTGAATAGTACATGGTGGGACTAAGTTATAAGAAGACTGGAACGACAGGAAAGAGCTATGTTATATAGGTCTTTGAATGCCATACAGAGGATTTTGTATTTAATCCTGGAGGCAATAGGGAACCACTAGAGTGCATTGAGTAGGGGGTGGACATGAATTGACCTGCATTTTAGTGTATGAATGGAGGATGGATTGGACTGGGGAGAGACTTAAAGCAAGGAGACCCACCAGTAGGATATTGCAATAGTCCAGGCATAAGGTGGTAAAGGCCTTCTCTAGAATGATGGCAGTATGAGAGAAGGGGCATGTTAAAGAGATGTTGCAAAGGTGAAATCAACAGGCCTTGAAAACAGATTGGCTTTGGTGGCAGGGAGAGAAAATGAGAAGACCAGCATGCCACTTAAGTCATGATCCTGAGAGACTGGGAGGGTGTTGTCACCCTCTACAGCAAAAGGAAAGGTATGGGGAAGGTTTAGGAGGAAAAATAATGAGTTCTATTTTGAACACACTGAGTTTAAGATGTCTATTAGACATCCGATTGAAATGTCTGAAAGACAGTTGGAAATGTGAAATTGGAAGTAAGCAGATACTTTGGAACAGGATAGATAGATTTGTGAATCATGAGCATAAACATTGCTATCATAAATCCTTGGGAGCTGATGAGGTTGCCAAGAAAAGTAGTACAAAGGGAGAAGAAAAGCACATTTCTGCACTAGCAATGTTCCACCCCCTCCCAACAAAAAGAAAACTGAACCCCGAAGGCATCTCTGGTTAGAGGGCATGATCTGAAAGAGGAGCCAGCAAAGGATACAGAGAAGGAGCAGTCAGATATGTAGAAGGAGAACCAAGAGGGAATGATGTCCCAAAAACCTAGAGAGAAGAGAATGCCAAGGAGGAGAGGGTGATCAATAATATCAAAGGCTGCAAAGAGGTCAAGAAGAATGAGGAAAGAGAAAAAGCCATTGGACTTGGCAACTAAGAGATCATAAACAGGTTTGGAGAGAGCAGTTTCAGTAGGATGACAACATCAGAAGCTGGCTTATAAGGAGTTAAGAAAAGAGTAAGAGGAGAGAGTGGAGGCACGTACTGTAGCTAGCCTTCATGAGGAGTTTTTCTACAACGACTATAGGACCATAGTTAGTAAGCTTGGCTGAACTGAACTCTCCCACTGGGTTGGCTAGACATTTAAATGCAGGAATTTGGAACTGGTTTGCTATTTTACACAAAGCCGACACAGGGTGCTGCAATCTTACTGGCCAATGCCAAAGCACTTCCTGGATAGTGTTGTTTCAATTCATTCAATCACTGGAAGCATTCTACTTCTTCCCAATGGATGAAGAAGACTTTTTGCATTTAGCCTAATGTCCTTTGATTAAGTGAGTGTCTGATTGATTCAATAGTGGTGTTCTTACCCGACAAAGTTATCAGGGTTATAATATTTTATTAATTACTTTTAGTGAGGTGAGCTGACTGATTGGTTTATTGATTCAGTTGGATCCCTATCTTTACAAGGACATGAGCTCAAAGTCCCGTATCAATTTGTTGTCTTTTCTTCTATCTACTTCAGTTTTTGCCCTCCCTAAAATGTGGTGCTCAAACCTAAGCATAAAACTCCAAAATTAATCAGATTTGGGCACAGAACAGCGAAACTATCACCTTCCTAGTTCTAGATGCTATGAATCTTTTAGCACTCATCAACACTGCATTTGCCTTTATCTGCCATGGTAAAATGATTGAGGTTGAAGTTTACCAACCCAATTCCAATCCCCATCTTTTTCACAAAAAAAAACTTTTGTGTAGCCCTATCCCTCTTGTTCTTATCTTATCTTATTTCTTTATTAAAAATTCAATTATACTTAATTTTGAGTTCCAAATTTTCTCTCTCCTATCCCTTCCTCCACCCATCAAGAAAGCAAGAAATATAAAACTCATTACAAATATGAAGTCACATAAAGCACATTTCTGCAGTAGTAATGTTTCACCCTCTCCCAACAAAAAGAAAGAAAAAAAATTTCTGTATGTTTTCTGAGTCTATCAGCTCTCTATCTGGCATTGGATAGCAATCTACATCATGATTCCTTTGGAATTGTTGTGGATCATTGTGTTGATCCCTCTAATCTTATTCCTTATGAACTACTTTAAAAAAATATCAGATATAGGACTTTATATTTATCTCTTTTAAAATTCAACTTATTAAACTAGGCTCAGTGTATTAGCCCATCAAGCTCTTTAACAAACCTGCTTCTGTTTGCCACACATTAACCATCCCACACAGCATCCCTCTTTGGGCTTCAGTTTCCTTCTCTGTGACATAAGGAAGTCGTACCAGATGATTTCTAAGGTCCCTTCCTGCTCTTATGTATTATAAGGTTCCTTTTTTTTCTCTACTTTCCCACAAAACACTTCACATGATTCAAAAATATGAAGGGAACCTCACTTAACTTGCCTTAGGCCGGTCATTCTCCTTTCGTCTTGAATAAGAAAGGCAACAACTCAACATTTAAACTACTTTCCAAAAAGAAATTTAGCATCTATTTGCATAAATGATTTATGATATAGTAAGCATGCTCTCATAGGGGCTTTACTTATGCTACATCTAGGAAATTCTACAAACTTTGCCTTTTTGGAAAAAATATTAATATATTTATATGTAAAAGATCATAAACCATTAAAATGTATCCTGTACTACTATATTGTTCCCAATTGTGAACCTTCTTCCATTATTTTAATATTTTAAATATTTTATAATGTAACAAATGTTTTACACATACATTTTCAGTTTACATTATCCCTGAGAGCAATGCTGGAAAATATATCACTAAACACACCAAACATATTAAAAATACATTTAGTTTCTCCTGTGAGTTTTTGGATTTTATCACGTGTCTTGAGAGCTTAAAGTAAGCAAGAGATAAAAAACTGCAACAGAAAGAATTGGCAAATAAAGTCTTTGTGTTTATGGCCTGAAGGGAGCCACAGAATTTTCTGTTTTTACAGTCCCCTGGGTAGGAAAAGTTCATCCCCCACCCCCACACACATTAGAACGACTTCACACATTGTGGTTTCAGATTTTAACCTTACTGCATCTATAAAAACAAAACACTGAAAAAAGACTACCTAGGAAAACAATGTTCCTCAGTAGTGATATTAGAAATGCCCTGTTATTTACCACTAATTCTTCCTTTTATCTATGATTCATTTATTTAAATTTGCTGGCTATAAAACTCAATGATCTAATATAAACAGTCTTCCTGACTAGAAGAGACTGGACCTGTCTTAAGCACTCAGGGACCAGTAGGAGACAATGTTTTGCATGATGTTAGTGGAAAGAGCCTGATTTGGGAATCAGGAGATATGGATTACAAGCCCTGGACTTCCACCAACTAGCTGGATGATCTTGGGCAATTAACTTAACATCTTTGGCCATTGGTTTCCCCAAATGAGGACAAGATAAGGTTTCTTCCAGCTCCAGATTTCTACCATTCTACATACGTATGACCTGTTAGCTAGCATTTCTAAGGCACTGATTTTTCTTTCCTTTTCTCTTCTCTCTCCTATGTTTATTCTCTTACTTTCCCTCCCCCCTTTCTAAATCTGTTTGAACCTTTTTCACATTTATTCGCTTTACTTCTTACTTCTCTTCCCCTTTCTTTGCTTTCCTTTCTCTGTCTCTGTTACAGCCTCAATCTGTTTCCTCCTTTGGGTCCATGTCATTAAAACTCCTTGGCATGATCTTCTTTTTAGATACATCACAGTCCTTGAATGAAAGGCCTGGAAAATTAATTCCATGTACATTTTAGGAAATCTTGCTAACAGCTGCATTTTTCCATTAGAAATGGTTTCAAAGGCTACATAAAAAACCACAGCCAAATGAGGCAAAGTTTAAGTGAGGAAACATGTGTGGAGCATTAAACCAAGTGACGGGAAGAAAGTTACATTTTTAGAGAAGCAAAGAAACTGTATGGAGGCCTCTCAAATGAAATAGGAACATTTTTGGACTTCAGAGCACAATCAAGGCCTGCCAATACAATAAAAATCAACTCAACTAAATTCAGATTTGGTTTGGAAGATGATTATGACATAATTTATTATTAAATACCAGGTGGTAAACAGGACCCACAAATGTAGATTATAATGTAACAGGTGACCTGCGGGGAGAAAGGGTGCAGGAACATTTGATTTAAAACATTCAATAGGTGTATTATGTATTATTTTTGGCTATTTGACAATAACTTTAAAAAGTCATCTAAACTCTCCACAGTTTTCCACAAACACCTGCTACCTATCACATCTCTATGAATCTTATTTATTAACTTATAACACATTATATGGATAATTTAAATTATTTCAAGCACTGGTACCCACAAAAATTAAAAAGGATAGTGGAGGGTCTCCAGCATACTGGGCATCAGATCTGTGGGAGGATATTGACCCAAGAATCATCTAAGATAAGAAGATATGGATGATTTGTGATTTGTATGTCTTGCACAGAGTAGACAGTTAATCAATGCTTATTGAATGAATGAATATATGAACCAATGAAAGGAGAATCTATACATAAGGAAAATTAGTTAGCTATGTCGGTGGCACAGTGGATAGAATGCTGGATTTGGAGTCAAGAGGATCTGAGTTCAAATTTTACTGTCTATGTGACCCTGGTCAAATCCCCTGACTTTTCTAAACCTTAGTTTGCTCATCTGCAAAACTCTCTCACTCTCTCTCTCTCTCTGTCTCTCTCTCTCTCTCTCCCTGCATACACACACATATATCTATACATATATATATATAATACATATATATGTATATATACTAGCTAACTATATCAATGAGATGATGCTATATCAAAGTACCCATACTTCAGGATGCCTGGGATTTCATCATTGTGAGCACTCTCATGACCATTGAAAAACATAATCTTTGTCTTAGTAAATATCTTTCATAAATTTCTGTGGCTAAAAAATGTAGACCATGATGACCACCTCTCTCATAATGAATATCTTTTCAACTAGTTAGTAGCATACTAGAGGCAGCCAGGCGGCATGGCAGATAGATCACCAGCCCTAGAATCAAAAGGACCTGAGTTCAAATAGGACCTAATATAGTTAGTAGCTGTGTGACCCTGGGAAAGTCACTTAATCCTGTTTGCCTCAGTTTTCTCACATGTAAAATGAGCTGGAGAAGGAAATGGCAAAACAAAGCCAGTATCTTTGCCAAAAAACAAAACCCCAAATAAGGTCCTTGAGAGTCAGACATGACTGAAATGACTCTATAACAAAAAGTGGAATACTCAAATGATGGATGTCATCTATCACTCGGTCCCTGGAGATTCATTTCCATTCATTTAATGAACTTATGTTTCATTGGCACAGCCTCTGAGAACCAAGAATCAACTCCATGACATGCTGAGGTTTTAGATTAGGAAGTTGATGGAAGAATGTATACATTTTTCAGGAAAATAAATATCTGAAATGACCTTTAGCCAAGTGTATTTTTTGATTTGACAAATGGAAAAGTATTGGAAAAATCGTAGTGACAAATCAATAAATTCATGAAGAACAAGTCATACTGGACTAATCTCATTTTCTTTTAGGATACTGGTTGAATGACCAAGCCCAAAGAATAATCACTAATGAATTGATAGCAACATGGCAGGAAGTGTCCAGTGGAGTGCTACCCAAGGATCCATAATTGATCCTGACCAATAGTACTGTTGTTCAACAATTTTATTAGTGACTTAGATAAAGGCATATGTGGCATTCACATCAGATTTACCAATGGAACAGAACTGGAAGGTACAGTTATAACACTATGACTGTCAGAATCCCCCTCAAATTGCAATAGGCTAGAATTATGGGCTGAATCCAAACAACTGAAAGTACATATGCATGAATATAAAGCCCTCTAGTTTGTTCCGTAAATCAGCTTTACAAGTGTGGCATGAAGGAGGTGTGGTTAGACAACTGTAATATGAAAAAGACCTAAGACTTTTAATAAACTTGCTCAGTATGGGTCAGTAGTAGCCAAGGAAGCTAAAAGGTAAATAAGAAAAATCTTGGGCTACAAGAAGGAAATAATGTCCACAATGTGGGAAGTAGTAGTCCCACTGTCCTCTGCTTGACTAGATCTTATCTAGAATACTGTACTTTTGGGGGGAGGGATATTCCACTGTTTAAGAAAGACATTGACCCCAGAAAAGGAGAGCAAAATATTGAGGGGGCTGAGACCACACCATGGCTGATGGACTACGGATATTTGACCTATAGAAAAGAAACCTTTGTAGCTTGAAGGGAGGACATGGTAGCTCTCTTTAAGAATGGGGCACAGGGATTAGATTTATTTTTCTTAGTCCTAGAGGTCTGAAATAGAGTAAAGGGCAAAGTGGCAGAGGGGAAGATTTCAGCTTCATCTTCCTAACAGTGAGCATTTCCCAGGAGTGGAACAGCTTACTGTGGAAGATATTGGGTTCCTTCCAAGACACTGGGCATCTTCAATTGAAGGGAAAATGAACATCTCTCAGAGGGCATTCTTTACTAGGTATGGATTAGAATAGACGACCCCCCCTCAAAGTTCCTTCCAACTCTAAGATTCTGTGATACATGTGAAGCCCAGCCCCAGTAAATGATTAACACATGTTATACCTTTAATAATCCTCACTGATATAGATCCCTCTGGAGTCCAAATGCAAGTTTTATGTGAATAATGTAAAGCAGATAATGATAAAGCAATGGTTTCCTTTTTCTGATACTAATGCAACACATTTATGATGAATCTTTTTTACTTACATTATGCTATTCTATTCCAATGTCCCTTAAAATATTCAGGAGACAAAAGAAGAGCTCCTTTAAGATATTAGCAAAGAATTGAATTATTAAGCTACCTTATCAGTAACCTTTAATATTTCCTAACAGTTCTGAGCTTCAAAGAGTAATTAGTTAAAAGTAGTTGGAATAAGTTAGAACTTGGACACCAAGGTAATTTTCTTTTGACAGTGCTTAGGGTGGGGATGGGGGGAGAGAAATAACCATATGAAAATAATAGCATGCAAAATGCAACACATGTCTGCAAGATCTTGTTCTATTGTTCTTTTCTCCTAAGCGTACAGAAGAGAGTATTCAGTGTTTGGGATATAAGATATTAGAAGGCTAAATATGATCTTCACTTGTTTAGCTCTCTCCCCATCCCCCCACACCCCATGGGAATGTATGATGAAGGGATCCCCCTCCCCCATTTCAGAGCTGTCATGGATATCATCTGATTGCTTCCAGTTGGCCATGAAGATTCTATTAATTGGCTACTGAGCCAGAATAGGACTCTTCCCTGCTGCCCTGTAGGTATGAGAGATTCTCTTAGTGCCTAAGGAGGGAGGCATTGATTTCTTCCCACCCCTCCCCACAATCCCAGCACTAGACCAAGCTGTAAGTCATGAGTTCATAGCCTTCTAGGCAAACTTGTGCTTCTTATGGGGCTTCTTCCTATTTATGTCTTCTTTTCTTTGATAAAGTACCTTATGGGATCCCAAAAGGCAGCTGGCATCTTCTTTCCTTTCTCAAGTACCTGAGCAGCCTGGTATCTGCTACAGGAGCTGTATACAAATATGTGTGTTGTTTTCCTGTTTCTGCTTACTTCACTTTGAATCAGTATATGTTTTTCTCTGCTTCTGTATAGTCATCATATTAGATCACAGTACTATTCTATTATACTCGTGTACCACAATTTTTATCTTCTTTCTAGTCACACAAGATCATGTGCCTGCTACTGGTGCATGGACACTGGTCAGAGAGAACTTAAGTCTAAATGAGCCCCTTAAGTCTCAGAGTTCTCCAGTGTTAAGTTATAAAGGATTTAATTTGGCAGGGTTTTAATTTCCTTCTGTGGATTTACTTGTATTTGCATTTGATGCATAATCTCTTTCTTGCTGGAAAGGTGTAGTATTAATGTGATTGAAGATTTTCCCCACCCATTCAATAGGCCTCAGGTGGGGCTTGATTATATCTTTGTAAGTAGGCCTAAAGCCTCTACTTACTAGGTACTAAGCTGATTTGGTCATGAAGCACTTAGGGCACTAAGGGTAGTTGCTAAGACCAGAGCCAATGGTTTGTGCACTGAATTCTAGTCGATCAAGAATTCAGCCAATCAGAAATCTGAGTTCTAGCCAATCAGACACTGACTAGGATATATATAAAGAGAGCCCAGAAGTGACAAGGAACAGAACTGAGAATTCAGAAATCAGAAGAGAAGCCAGAATGAATGCAGCCCAAGAAGAAGGAGTAGGAACTCTGAGTCCACAGAACTGCAGAAGAGACAGTGCTGAGCCGAGAGTTAGGATTCATGAGTGATTGTTTACAGGAAGGCCCTAGCAGGGGGAAGGTTACAAGATGACTTGGTTCCTTGCCATAATACTGTGTTATAATTTCCTTGTCACTACATTGAGGTGGGCTTACTGGTTTTGGAATATAATTACTGCTATATTGAAATTGGAATTACTGGTCTTGGGATTTTATCCTCTGGAGTCTAAATAAATGCTCTTATACTTTGTTATTGTAAACCATTCAGGCATGTTCATGGTCATCCTCAAGGTCATGAATCTCACCTTGCTGATACAGAAGGATAGAGCAGAAGTACTTCTAGCTAAACCTTTTTTTTTTGTCATGGCCCCATTTGGCAGTCGGGTGAAGCATATAGACTCCTTTTTAGAGTACTGTTTTTAAATGCATAAAAATACATGGGATTACAAAGGAAATCAATTACATTAATTATGTCAAAATACATATATTTTTAAGTTCACAGATACCAGATTAAGAACCCCTGGCTCAGATGACCAAAGCAGTTTGGAGAAAGCGACTAATGTTTAATCTTGCTAGTCATATGACCCAGAAGGGAGGTATTTGTATTCTTTAACTAACTATACCTATATGTTGTCTTTTTACATGAAGCTTGTAAAAAAAAGTTAAGAATCAGGTTAATGGATGATTTGCTATTATTTTAATAAAAAGCTATATTTTTATACAGAATGCCCAAGTGACTAGATTGTAGGCTATAATATAATGCTACCTCCTCTCAGCATTATCTCAGAATTGAGACAATGTTGTGGAGGAGAGGAAAGAGAGGGAGAAATTTGGCATGTCGAAGTAAGAGGAAATGTATTACACCTGGGAAACTTGACACCATGCTTCATGGGGATGAAACTGTTCTATTGTTGGAAGCTCAGGCATCTGGTATCAAGCCTAATAATTTGGCCTACACAACCCAAACTAAGCATTAGTATGACCTGGTGACAGCTACCTGAATTACAGGCATAGTGCCTAGCAGGAAATGATTGCCTCCGACATTTTGGCTGGCCAAACCCAAACTTAATTAAGAAAGGTAAATGTCACAAGGTTGGAGACTTTTAAAGGCTTTTTTATAACACAGGGCTTACTTAATATAATAACAGTCCAAAAATAGATTCTAATAAAGCTTAATGGGTGTGAAATAACACTGAGTGGGTTGGATAATCTAGACACTTTTTATTTTTATAAACAGAAGTTCTTGGGCCAGAAAATAAACACGTTAGCATCCAGACAAAGTAAGCAAAATCAACCCCTGCTGTGCAAAAAAAAAAAAAAAATCAACCCATTTATGAAGGCAAGAAGGTTAAAAAAAAACCCTGAATACATGAAATTTACCTTTAATGCCTAGGAGTTAGCTTTCATTTCTATGTTTAAGAAATTGAAAACAAGATGATCAGAGACAGCGTAGGAAAGAACTTTGTGGAATTATCATGAGTTGAGTCCATACCAGTATTTTAACTATAATGTAGAAATAAGGCTGCTATATATGTAATTGTGATCATGTAAATATGAAGAATTTAGAGCTCCAATTCCCAGTAAGGCTTATGGATAATAATGGTCACAGGAGTTAATGATTTCTTTTAATAGCATAAGGGATAGTTGTTTTATTATTGTTTCATATACTAACACTCTTTTGTGAGAATCCAGGGATCTCTTTCCCCATCCTATTTCAGTTCACACCAAGAAATAGTGCCCTCTGTCTCTTTAAAGCAAAGACAAAAACTGTCTCTAATGTCTTTTAACTCACACCTTATGGAGGAGAGTGAAATGTCTCAACTCCTCAGTGGCTAAAGAAATTCACCCCCTTCCCAGCTCTGTCCTCCTACTGTCATTAAGCAGACAAGTCAGGATTGTTGGCTGCCACCTTATCTTCTATATCAAAGGGAATACAATTATAAACAATAAAAAAGCAAAGAGTAAGAGAACAGTAGTCTTTGCATCACCAGCTACCTGAAGGTGGAGGAGGTGCTGCAACTGGTAGGGAAAAGAAGCTGGAGAGATGAGTGACAGTAGATGGTTTGGCCAACTACCGAGGCACTGCTCTTTCACTCAGTCTGGAGAAGGGGCAGTGAAGCTGTTAGAGGCTCATTGTTTGGGCCTCTCAGATCCCAGGTGTCTCTCTGGTCCCTCAATTCTGATTGGTATTGTCTACAATTGCAACCTATAGTAATCATGGTATATGGGTCTGGGGAGCTCAGGAGAATGATTGCAAAATTTAATAATATCCACATTACCCTGATGAAGTCACATTAAGCTGTATAACAGCTTTAGAAATGAGAAATTTGGTGTTTTTTCTTTAAAAATTTTTATTCATCTTTTTTTAATCCAACTTTCTCTCCTCCAACTCCTCCAAGATAGCCATCACTTACACACACACACACACACACACACACACACACACACACATATATATATATATATATATATATATATATATAGAGAGAGAGAGAGAGAGAGAGAGAGAGAAATTAAGTGGGAAAAAGTAAAGCAAAACTAACTTATGTATGTACGTATTATATATTCATATATATATGACTATATATATATATATATATATATATATATATATGACATTATATACTACATTCCATACTCACAGTCACCCCCTTTGTAAAGAAGTGGAGTGTATATGGGTTTGGGAGAGAAGTAATCTAGTATTTCTTCTTATGCTTTTGCAGCATTTGCTTTCAAAATTTTCAAAATTATTGTTTTTTTTTTCTATTTACATTACTGTAGGACATCTGGGTAGTGCAGTGGATAGAGTGCCGGGCCTGGATTCAGGAAGACTCATCTTCTTGAGTTCAATCTGGCCTCACACACTATCAGAATGACCCTGGGTAAGTCACGCAATCCTGTTTTCCTCAGTTTCTTCATCTGTAAAATGAGCCAGAGAAGGAAATGGCAAATTGCTTCAGTATTTTTGCCAAGAAAACCCCAAACGGGGTCATGGAGAGTCAGATAAGACTGAAAGGACTGAACAATAACAACAACAATAAAGTTGTTCTGTATGAAATTTCTCTGGTTCTACTGGTTCACTTTGTGTCAGTTTGTATAAGTTGTTCCATGATCCTCTGAATTCATCATATTCATATATATACATATATGTATATATATACATAATATATATAATCATATATATAATTTTTAAAAACATTGTACCTCTAACACTTACTTCCACTGAATTTTTTTAAAAAGAAAACAAATTAAAAATAAAACCCACAATAAATTTCATATATTATTCAACAAAACAAAATCGCCCACTTTCCACATCTGAAAATGTCTCTCCTTGCTTTTTAAGTTCATCACCTCTCTGGGAAGAGAGAAGAGGTACATATCATCTTCAGTCTTTGGATTTGTGGTTTTTTATTACATCGATCACAATTCTAAAGGTTTTCAAAGTTGATTTTCTCTCTAGTGTTATCATTGTGTAAATTGATTTAGTTCTACTTACTTCACTCTACAAGAGTTCATAAAGGTCTTTCCATTTTCCTCTGAAACTGTCCATTTTATCACTTCTCGTGGCACAATAATATTCTGTTACATTGTCATACCGCAGTTTATTTAACCATTGCCCAACTGGAGAATGCTCCTTAGTTTCCAATTTTTGACTCCTACAAAGAGAGCTGCTATCAATATTTTCATACTTATGATCTTTTTCTGCTTTCTTTGCTATCTTTGTGGTGTAGTCTCAGGTAGTAGTATTGCTATGTGAAAGGATATCCATAGTTTAGTAACTTTTGGGGCATGATTCCAAATTACTTTCCAGATTGGCTGGACCAACAGAGCATTCGTGTGCTTGTTCTCCCACAGCCCCTCCAACATTTGTCATTTACCTTGTTTTACATCTTTGTAAGTCTGATAGATGTGATGTGGAATCTCAAAGTTGCTTCAATAGAAATGGGAAATTTCACATTGTAGTATAGAGTGGTGAAGAAATTATTAAAAGTTTGGGCAATCTATCACTGCACTTCTCTACTTTTTTTCTTGGGTATTTCATCATTTTCTTTAAACTTTTAATCAAAGGAAGTTGAAAAAATATTTACAATTAAAAATCGATGAAAGAAAAATCAGGATTTGGTAAAGACTTGGAAAGTTGCGGGGAGGGGCTGAATGTTAAGGGCCTCGTAGCCCTATTATAACTGCCATACAGCCCTGAGGAAGAAGCAAAAGAAGCTGAAGCTTCTGATCAAACTCTTACAATTCTCTGAGGTATAATCATTGCTTAACTTTTGGCAGGCATGTTTGTGTGTGTGTGTGTGTTACTATATTAACTTAAAGTCTGAATGGCCCTCTTGTGGCTACCACTTAACCAGAAGAGTAACTAAAAACCCTGAAACACTATCCATCCCTCTTCTTTCCCACCCCACCCTGACCCAGTCTTACCCAGAAACACCCACAGGAGCCAACCCTGTGAAGAAGGAGCTTGTCTTCTCTGGGACCACCAATGCTAACTGATGGTCAATTGCTACAAAGGAGTAAGTAAACATCAATGCCTTAGATACAGTAGCATCCTCCCCCAGCCACCCCACCTTGCTTCCAGCCTAACTCCCTCACCCAACCCAGCTATCATTCAGGGAAGCAACCCTGCCTCTACATAAGTAACCAAAACTACTGAAGATCCAGAAAAGAAGGTTCTCATTGCCAAAGTTCTTGACACCATAAAATGGTTCAACATCAGAAACTGATAAGATTTTATCAATGGAAATTATGTTAAAGATGGCATATTGTCATCTGCTTTGATGTTGCACCCTTATGACCATGGGAGCTTTCTATTTAACTTACAGCTGAAACTTCCTATATGTGTTTTCTCACCATAGCAGAATGTGAACTCCCAGAAAGAGAGTATGGACTATCTTACTTTCTATTTGCATCCCCTGTGCTTTGTATATAGTAAACATTTAATAAATGCTTTTATGTTTAGTTTTATTCATTCATTGGTAATAGAGACTGGCACATATGAGCAAAGTGGCTCTGATGGTACCTCCTAACATGGAGGAGGCTAGTGAGATTGCTTTGAAATAAGTGTCCCTTGGTAAATACTAATTTATGCTAAGTGGTTAATTGGAACGTACTTGTAGTGACTATTAGCTAATGGGGAAAGGAATGCAAGTGGTGGGGGGTTGAAATGAGAAGAGACATTTTAAATTCCTCAGGGAAGAAGAAGAAGGAGGAGGAGGAAGAGGAGGAAGAAAGAAAGAAAGAAGAAAAGAAGGAAGGAAGAAAGGAAGGAAAGAAGAAAGAAAGAAAGAAAGAAAGAAAGAAAGAAAGAAAGAAAGAAAGAAAGAAAGAAAGGAAGGAAGGAAGGAAGGAAGGAAGGAAGGAAGGAAGGAAGGAAGGAAGGAAGGAAGGAAGGAAGGAAGGAAGGAAGGAAGGAAGGAAGGAAGGAAGGAAGGAAGAAAAAGAAAGAAAACAGGGAGGAAGAAGGGGAAGAGAAGAAAGAAGAAAAAGAGGAAGGAAGGGGAGAGGAAGGAGGGGAATGAGGAAGAGAAAGAAGAGGAGGAGGAAAAAGGCAACAACAATGATGACAATGATGCTAGGGTACATTCATTTCTAGAGGGTGGGACATGTGTAATGAAGGCACTGGCCAATGATGGGTTCAGTCCTTACTACATGCACAATATCTTCTGCCTAAGCTTGGCAAATCTGCTTCTGTAAAGGTTTGATGAAGGGTCCTTTCCCTCTTCTCTTCAGAGCAGGTGCAGATATTTGCTCATTGTTTCTTGATGGCTTACTTAGTGGTTGTGAAAACTGGCTGCTGAGCCAGAAGTGAACAATTTAAAAAAAGACTTGAATGGAAGAACTCTTCCTGTTTGGAGAGCAAAGCAAGTACTGTTATAAGCCTCGAGGTTGGAGAAGGGCTAGCAGAGGCAGAAATGAGAGAAGCTTTCCCCCCACCAAGTTGCCATATGTTTATGAACTCTTGGCATATCTCTCTCTCTCTCTCTCTCTCTCTCTCTCTCTCTCTCTCTCTTTCCCTCCCTCTCTCCCTCTCTCTCTCTCTCCCCCCCCCTCTCTCTCTCATTGTTGTGTTTATTCTTTCCTTATCTTAAATGAATATCAGAGATAAAATGGATCAGGTTACAATTTTTAAAAGGTTAGTAAAACTGTCAAAGGTTCTCTCATCCATAGAAGCTGGTAGCAGCAGGTGCCAAACCTGGTAAAAAGCTAACCCTGACGAGTGTCCAATTTGACCTAGCACTGAATTGACCTGACTACCAAGACTTCATGTTCTGAAAGCAAAAAGGTGACTGCCCATTGGTTATGCCATACCCAGAAGTGAACTTAATGGAGGAATATTTATCACAAGCACTTTAAGTTTGAATTCATTTTCCCCAGGCACCAAGATGTGTAGAGGGGAGAACATGGTGTACTTCAAGATATGGTTTTTTTTCTCAATTTGCCTTCATAGTAAATGTTCCTTTATAAGAGTTAATATATGTTAATTGGTTAAGTGGTAGTGGGAAGATGTTAATAGAAAATTTGATGTTAGGGAAATATGCTGGATGTGAGCCTATGAACAATAGTGTTAGAACATCCTCATACCCTAAGTTATCACTCCTAGAACCCCGAGGGAAGCAGAGTAAGACCAAGAGCCTATACTACACGTGGAGAATGACCCAGGCAAAGAAATTATGAGGAGGAGAACCAGGAAAGAATAGTGTCCCCAAAACCTATTCCTAAAGCATTGGTTTGACCATGTCTCTCTCTGACCCAGATCTCCCCCCACCCCAAACACACACCCATAATTCAATAAACTCCAGCGATTCCCTGACACCTCCAGGATCTAAAATAAGCTCCTTTGATTGGCATGCAAAGCCATTCATAATCTAGTAGTTTTTCCCATTTCCATTTTCTTACATTTTATTCACCTACACGTTTTGAGATCCAATGACATTGACCTCCCCATTGTTCCTTGAACAAGACAATCTCACAGCTCTGTGCAGTGGCACTGGCTATCTGGAATTCTGAAGTTCTCTCTCTTCTTACCCCACCTCCTGGTCTTCCTGGCTTCCTTAAAGCCCCAGTCAAAATCCCACCTTCTTCTTGAAGCCTTTTCTGATCTCTCTTTGATACTAGTGTCTTCACTCTGCTGACTATTTCCAGTTTCATACACACTGACAGACAAACACACACACATACACACACACACATCTTATTTGTACAAATTTTTTCCCTTATTGTTTCCCCCATTACACCATGACTTCCTCCAGAGAAAGGATTGTCTTTTGCCATTCTTTCTACAGAAGAGTGCCTGGCACATAGTAGGCACTTAATAAATGCTTGTTGGCTGATTGGCTAACTGATAAGGAGGGATAGAAAATAAGGGAGAAGGGATAAGAGGCAAGCTTCTGACTTCAGTGTTCTTCTAACAAATGCCCTTCTATCAAAATGTTGAGATGAAGCTAGGAAAAGTAAAGCTTAAATTCTAAAAATAAATAGAAAATATTTGCATGACACAGAGCCTCTGTGGGAAAATTGTGGCTGCCAGGAATGACCCATAATCCAAACAGAAATATCCTGCATTTAAAAAAAATAAAATTAAAAAAATATTTTCTGACAATCACAGCCATAATAAGAAACATGCAAGTGGCAAAAAATAAATTTTCCTATGATTGGATGTGTTGATTTTTATTTTCTAATGATATCATCTCATATTTGTATGATGCTTTACAGGATACTCATACCACACTAACCCTAAGATATAAGGATAAGTGGTATTTTCTCCATTTTAGAGATAAGGGCTAGACCTGTGATTTTATTAGTATAGGAGACACTAAGACAGGGAGTTTTCCTGTACCAATGTAGGCCAGTGTGTTCTCAGCAACTTATAGTCTTATAGGATTACCTAGAACAGGTGACACAATGATTAGAGTGCTGGTCTTGAAGTCAGGAAGACTCTTCTTAAATTAAAATCCTACCTGAGATACTTACTAGCTGTGTGAACCTGGGCAAGTCACTTAACCCTGCTGGCCTCAGTTTCTTCATCTGTAAAATGAGCCAGAGAAGTAAATGGCAAACCACTCTAGTATCTTTGCCAAGAAAACCCCAAATGGGGCCATGAAAACTAGAACATAACTGAAAGGAATGAACAACAGTAGTACCATAAAGTTAAATGACTTGCCCAAGGACACACAGGCAGTATGGGCAGAGGGAGGACATTCAACTCAGTTCTTCTGGATTCAGAGACTAACTTTCTATTCACTAGACCATACTACCTCCACTCTAGTTTCATAAGTGAGAAAGAAAATTGTCTTCTGCCACTCAAACTTTCAGCATGATATCATTTTCATTCTACCAAATTGCCTCTTAACTCTGTTGACTGTCTCCTAAGAGAATTTGAAAGAACAGGGCATGTTCTCATTACGACTTTCTGTGTCTCTGGGAGTGGCCACTATACCAACTAAGTTCACAGAAAAAAAAATTTAAAAAAAAAACTGCTACCAGTGACTATGTAGCATCCAGTGGCAAACTAGGGCCTTTTAATGAAGTTTGAGGCAACTTCACAATAGCATTATCTCAAATTTCTGCCATGGGTGTCCTTAAAATTAGATTATTCTAAGACCTGCCTGGAGCACTTAGTGCAAAATAGGCTTAACAAATGCTATTATAATAGGATTAGCACCAACTGATACACCCTGTCCTAATGAACAAATCTCCAAAATGTTGCCTCAAAATGGAGAGATCTGCTGGCACAAGTATCACCCGCTAAAGCTTGCACATATTGATGCTCTGGGAGAAGGGGGAAAAATTTCCTATACTGAGCTCAAAAAAGCTACATATATGGATTCTCCTCTGTACATCCATAGGAAGGATTATGGCCTGCCAAGAAGGCTAAGCAAGGTGTGCAGGTAGAGGGGTTCAGGAGATGAAGGGGATAAAGGTAGAATTAGGAGGCATGCTGATGCTGATTCCAGCAAGACAAGCTTCTCATTTTATTATTTTAAAGTCTCTTTTTTGGCAGGATTGCTGAAGGGGATAGAGGAATGGATTTGAATCTCTGTTTTGCCACATACTGCTTGGCTTGGGGCAAGTCACTGTCTCTCTGGGCCTCAGTTTCATCAAATATGATGTGGGGGTTTTAAAGTAGGTATAACAATAATATTGTCAGCTACAGTTGTCGGGACAAGAGACCAATAACACCAGCATGCAGGAGGGCTGCTAGCATGGGTTCTTTGATCTGCTTTTCTAAGGAAAGCAACTTTAAGAGGTTAACAATCTCACTTTAATCAAACATACATATATCACTCACTTAGTTCAGGGTGAAAAGGCAGCACCCTGAACTTCAGAGTAAATACAAACAGAAACTACAAAGAGACAATATAAACAGAGCAAAGACACATAGTTATCAACAGACAGGCCTCTACCTGTCTCATCAAATAATTACATATTTACCAGAAAGAGAGGCAACAACATCTAGGTTTCCAAAGCTGGGGGCCCTGCAGTGGCTACCCAGACTCTCATCTGGTCAAATCACGGGACATTCTTCCAGTGAGTGAGAGCCCTAAATAAAATGCTAGCCTCTGAGTTCGTATACCCTGCTCAGGGTCAAAGAGTGTCACAACCATGAGACTCAAACTTATGTGAAGGAGGCTTTCTTGTTTCTTAAGCAGATCAAAGACTCTTGATTCAATCAAAGAAACAAAGGACAGACTCATCAAAGGCACTTGATTATTTCAGTGCTCCAAAAGAGAAAACAGTAAAAAAAAAAGTCCCACCCTAATTACCATTACCTTAGGTCAAAGAAAAAGTGACTCTTCTCCTTGCCAATGCCAAAAATCTTCCACATATACCATGGGTCCCATCCCTTCCCACTATTATTTCCTCCCTTTAATTTTCAATCTTTCCCAATCTATTGGTTCTTTCTTTGCTACCTGTAGAGGTTCCTGCATCTCCCTTATCTTGACAAATCTCTCCCTTGACCCAACCATCTCCTCAAACTGTTATTTTATATCTTTCTTCTCTTTTACAACCAAAGTCCTAGAAAAAAAAACCGGCCATACCTGTGGCATCTCAACCCCTGAAATCTGGCTTCTGACATCATCAACCAATAGAAATTGCTCTCTGCAAAGTAACCAACTCTTCTTTTTAATTGCGAAATTTAAAGCCGTTGTGTCAATCCTCATACTTCTCTACCTCTCTGCAGTATTTTACACTGTTGACTCTGTCCTCCCAGAAAGTCTCCCTTCCTTGAGGGTTTTCCTGGCACTGCTCTCTTTGGATTTTTCTCATGGATATCTGACTGCCCCTTTTTAGTCTTCTCTATTTCATCATGCATGCTTTCACCTTTGTTCGAATTACTCCTGGATCTATATATTCAGTCCTAAACTCTCTTCTGAGATATAATTATGACATAATTACATAAGATATCATATATAGATATAATTTTATTTAAATATAATTGAATTACACCAACTGCATTTGGACCTGATTTTTAAAAATTTTTCCCCTTAATAGCATTTTTTCCAATTACATGTAAAGACAGTTTTCAACATTCACTTTGATAACATTTTGAGTCCTCCTTCCCCTCCCTGCTCTCCAAGACAGCAAGCAATCTGATATAGCTTATACATGTACAATCATATTCAACATATTTCCATATTAGTCATGTTGTGAAAGAAGAATCAGAACAAAAGCAAAAAACCACAAGAACGAAAAAAAAAACATAAAATTGTATGCTTCAATCTGCATTCGGACTCCATAGTTCTTTCTCTGAATATGGATACAATTTTCCATCATGAGTGTTTTGGAATTGTCTTAGATCATTGTGTTGCTGAGAAGAGCTAAGAGTTAATCATTACACAGTGTTGCTATTACTGTGTACAATGTTCTCTTGGTTTTGCTCACTTCATTCAATATCAGTTTATGTAAGCCTTTCCAGGTTTTTCTGAAGTCTGCCTGCTCATAATTTCTTATAGCACAATAGTATTCCATTACATTCATATACCACAACTTGTTCAGCCATTCTCCAATTGATGGGTATCCTCTTAATTTCTAATTCTTGGACACCACTAAAAGAGCTGCTATAAATATTTTTGTACATTTGGTTCATTTTCCCTTTTTTTACCATCTCTTTGGGATACACACCTAGTAGTGGTGTTGCTGGATTAAAGGGTATACACAGTTTTATAGTCCTTTGGGCATAGTTCCAAATCATTCTGCTTGGATCAGTTCACAACTCCATCAACGATGCAGTAGTGTTCCAACATTTATCATTCTCCTTTTCTGTCATAGTAGCCAATCTCATAGGTGTGAGGTGCTTCCTCAGAGTAGTTTTAATTTTTATTTCTCTAATCAATATTGATTTTGAGTATTTTTTTGACTATTGACAGTTTTAATTTCTTCATCTGAAAACTGCCTGTTCATATCCTTTGACCATCTATCGATTGAGGAATGACTTGTATTCTTATAAATTTTAACTCAATTCTCTGTATATTTTAGACATGAGGCCTTTATCAGAAACACTGGCTATGAAAATTATAAAAAATCTTTACCAGCTTGCCGATTTCCTTCTGAACTTGATGGCATTGGCATTGTTTGTGCAAAAACTTTTTAATTTAATGTAATCAAAATTATCCGTTTTGCATTTCATGATGTTCTCTCTTATTTGGTCATACATTCTTCCTTTTTCCATGGATTTGACAGGTAAATTATTCCTTGATCTCCTAATTTGCTTATGGTATTACCCTTTATGTCTAAATAATATACCCATTTTGGTCTTATCATGGTATATGGTGTGAGATGTTAGTCTATACCTAGTTTCTGTGATACTATTTTCCAGTTTTCTCAGCAGTTTTTGTCAAATAGTGAGTTCTTATCCCAGAAGCTGGAGTCTTTGGGTTTATCAAATAGTAGATTATTATAGTCATTGACTACTGTGTCTCATGTACCTAACCTATTCCACTGATCCACCCACCACTCCATTTCTTAGCCAGTACCAAGTAGTTTTGATGATTGCCACTTTATAATGTAGTTTTAGATCTAGCACAACTAGTCCACCTTCCTTTGCCTTTTTTTCGTCAGTTCCCTTGATATTCTTGACCTTTTGTTCTTCCAGATGAATTTTATTATTTTTTCTAGCTCTATAAAATAATTTTTGGTAGTTGGATTGGTATGGCACTGAATAAGTAAATCAATTTAGGCAGAATTGTCATTTTGATTATATTAGCTTAGGCTACCCATGAGCAACTCATATTTTTCCAATTATTTAGATCTGACTTTTTTTGTGTGAAAAGTACTTTATAATTTTGTTCATATAGTTCCTGGGTTTGTCTTAGCAGGTAGACTCCCAAATATTTTACACTATCTATAGTTATTTTAAATGAAATTCCTCTTTCTATTTCTTGCTGCTGGGCTTTGTTAGTATCATAGAGAAATGCTGATTATTTACGTGGGTTTATTTTATATCCTGCAACCTTGCTAAACTTGTTAGTCATTTGAAGTAGATTTTTAGTTGATTCTCTAAGTATACCATCATAGCATTTGCAAAGAGTGATAGTTTTGTTTCCTCATTACCTATTCTAATACCATCAATTTCTTTTTCTTCTTATTGCTAAAGCTAATATTTCTAGTACAATATTGAATAATAGTGGTGATAATGGGCACCCCTGATCTGATTGAGAGAGCTTCTAGCTATCCCCATTACATATAATGCTTGCTGATGGTTTTAGATAGATACTACTTATTTTAAGGAAAACTCCATTTATTCCTATACTCTCCAGTGTTTTTAACAGGAATGGCTGCTATATTTTATAGAAAGCTTTTTCTGCATCTATTGAGTTAATGTTGATATTGAACTGGTCCTACATTCCTGGTATAAATCCTACCTGGTCATAGTGTATTACCCTGCATTTAGACATTTTGAACCAAATATCAAATAGGCATTTGAAACTCAGCAAAACAAAACTGAATTCATTCTTTCTTCTAAAATTCCCACATTCTTCTTTTATACTTCCCTATTCCAACTAAAGATACCTTCTGTTCCTTCTGATCACCTAACAGTGGCAACTATGACATTATCATTGACTCTTTCATTCTCCCATCTCCTGTACACATCATCTAATTCTGTAATCTTGTCACTTATACCTCCATGACAGCTCTTTGATCTCTTCTCCTCTGTCCTCATATAGATACCACCTTAGTTTAAGCCCTCATCACCTCTCTCCTAACTATTGCAACAGCCCCCTAAGGTTTCCCCATCTCCATTCCTCCTCTCCAATCCATCATCCACATATCTGCCAAAATGATTTTTCCTCAAGTGCATATTGGCCCAGGTCACGCTAATTACTAAATTATATCCAGTGGCTCCCTAATGCCTCTTGGATAAAATATGGCCCCTGTTTAGCATTTAAGTGTCTTCACAACTGGCACCCTTCCTACACTTCCAATCTACTTTAACATTACTCTCTTCCACATACTTTGTGATGCAGCCACACTGGCCAACTTGCTATGTTCCTCACATGACAACATCTCCCATCTTTCCATCTTTGCACCGACTGTCACTCATGTCTTGAATGTACTCTCTCCTTACCTCTGACTCTTTGAATCTCTGATTTCCTTCTAAACTAAGTTCAAGCTTTAGCTGGATCCTCTCAGCTGCTAGTGCATTGCCCACCAAAATTATCTTGCATTCATTTTGTATATGGTGTGCACATATGTAAGTAATGAAGGTGTCTATGAAGCATGCTCACAATTACCCTTCCTAGATCTATGAGCATACGGAAGTTTGGGGTAGCTTGCTTCTAGCTATGTGTGTCTCATTGCTCATATATTGTGATATAATGAAGAGTCTCCTTATTGGCTTCAGAGTGGATACATAAAAGAGTGTCATCTACCCCCTTCATTTGGTTCTCTCTTTCTTCTGGCTGTGAATTGTGTAGGACTGTTTTGAATTGTTTCCTAAGAATTGGGGTGGGGTGAGGAGGAGAGAGTCTTGTTCATCAGCTGTGGTGAGACACATGGCAGCTAAAGCCTAGGCAAGCCTGAGCCGGGATTTGGACTGTTTCACTTGAGTTTGTTGTTTCCTACTCTTAGAAGAATGAGTATCTATCCAAGGACGGAAGTGTCTCAGACTAGACATAGCCTTGTGACACTTGAAGACATACAGAAGTCTTGGGTCAAAGCTAAATGGAAGTAAGGGAGGCATCCCAGACAACCAGTCCAGCATGTTTGGAAAGAATAACCACTACCAAGGCAACTAGCCCAAGCCTTGATGTTTTACCTTGAGATGTGCGCTGGGAGTTGGTTTGGACAATGCTAAACTAAGGTGAAATACAAAATGCTTAATTAGCTGTGCTGCCAATTGCTTTATAAGGTAGATCAGCCTTACCAATGACTGTAACAGTAAGTATAAGTTAAGTTATGAATCCCACTTTAAGTTTAGCTTGGTTTTTTTCCCTCAGGTGTGTGTTTGTGAGTATGCTATGTTCTGAGTACCCAATTTTATAATTATCTCTTTTCCTTTTTATTAAATAAAATTATCCCTGTGGCCCAGGATGGGGGTAGGAGTACCTTAATCATCTGGAGAGGAGAATAGACAGTCCAGCCCCTTATTAGAGTCCAGGCTCCTCCTTCCCCCAGAAGTGAACCTAAATTATGTCCTGGAGTCTAGAGCAAAAGTGCCTCTTGGGATGAGTGAGAACTGTGTCCTTGGTCCCTTTGTGCCCAGTGGCATTCTCTCAAGGTTTAATGTATATGTTAAAAGATATGTGTGGGTGTGTGCGTGGGTGTGTGCGCGCGTGCACATATATATGTGTGTGTGTATATATATACACATATATATATCTGTACACACATACAGACACAGATATATATACACATATGTGTGCATTAACTTATTTATGTACATATACTATGTATGTATATATATATATAGACATATATGTTATATATGTACATATTTTCTCCCCCATTAGAAAATATAAGCCCTTGAGAGCAGGGAATTTTTCACTTTTTTCTTTGTATCCTCAGCTGTTAGCCAGAAACAGTGCCAGAAACATAGTAGCTTCTTAACAAATCATGGATTGATTGATCGCTTGATCCCTACAACTTCTAGCACCTTCTTTCCCATAAATTTGTTTTGTATTTTTTATATGTATTTTAAATATTCTTATTTATGTGTGTGCTGCACTCCAATATAATATAGGTTCCTTGAGGGCAGGGACTGTTTCATTTTTATCTTTAAATCTATTATATGGCACTGTGCCTAGTACATAGCAGCTTAAAAAGTACTTCTTGATTATATTTTGTGATTGAATTACAAAGTGATCTGGAATAATGTGCTCCATACTTCTTATCACTCATCCTACCACAGAAAATTTTTGAGCACACACTCAGTATATGCATATTTCTTTATAAATTACATATATATATATACACATATACACTCTCTGTCACATACTATTTGTGTGGCCATGAGTGAGTCATCTGACCCCTTAATGTCTCAGGTAGTTCTCTCTCTGTCTTTCTCTCTCTCTCTCTCTTCCTCTCCCTCTCTCCCTCCCCCTCCCCCCTCTACCTCTCTCTCCCTATTTCTCTCTCTCTCTCTCAGCTTTATTTCTGTGCTTTGTTTTTACAAACATGTAATTCTCAAAGATTATAAATTGCAGACTAATGATTTGTATCAATGTGGGGAATTTCTACACCTCAAATAATTAATACTGATGAAATCAATCTTAAGTTTGTATCTCCCCAGCCAAGACAGAGAGACAGAGACAGACCAAAAGTTAGACAGAGAAATAGAAATAGAGAAAGAGAAACAGAGAGAAAAAGATAGAGAGACAGAGGCAGACAGTGAAAGACAGAGAGAGAGAGAGAGAGAGAGAGAGAGAGAGAGAGAGAGAGAGGGAGAGAGGGAGAGAGGGAGGGAGGGAGGGAGAGAGGCAGGGAGGGAGGGAGAGAGGGACGGAGGGAGGGAGGGAGAGGGGAGAGGGGAGAGGGGAGAGGGGAGAGGGGAAAGGGGAGAGGGGAGGGAAAGGGAGTAGAGGGGAGGGGAAGAAAGGAGAGCAGAGAAAAGCATTTTAATTTGAGCCATACTGCTTTGAGATTTATGGAAACTTTGCCAAACAATTGAATCGATAGATCCCTGGTTTATAAGAAAATGTAAATAGAAACAAAACTTCTGTAGTCATTCTTATGAATCCTATGTCCTAAAACCCTTTATCCTCTGTGCTTATTTTTCTTCACAAGCACAGCTTATTATTTCTGGACTAGGACTTCCTACTATGCTTCCCAACATATAAATTTTTTCATAGTTTGGCTATCCACTCTTAAATCCTAACTACCCTTTTCACTTCCTCCCTGTGTGTCCAGTTCCTAGCTCAGGGGAATGTTGATTTCCAGATTTTTCTTTCACTTTGTTCCAAGACGATTCCATATATAGCCATCCTCATATTAATCCATATAGAAGATGTTTCCACTTTAACAGATCTATTTAAGAATGGCAAGAGCTTTCTGCAATATAATTCTGAAGCTATCAAAATGGAATCAAGAATGAAAATATTATTGGGAATAGTATTCCACTTTACATTTTTTCCCTTGCAGTCTGTATGTCTGTAGCATCTGACAGAATGCCTGTGGGTCCTCAATAAGTACCAATTGAATTGAATCTACATGTGTACTTTTATATTTAATATATATACTCAGCCAGCCATGAGATATTTTTATCATTGCTAATAACAATATTTTTTTTGTTGTGAAGTCATCTAATAACTGAGTTTTCAGCTGGGAAATTCAAGAACTAATCCAAAATATTACACAATAAAATAGCTAATTCACTGACTAGAAACTTTGCTCCATTCTCAATAGACTTCATCTGATTTACCTGAAAAATATGATTTGAACAGTTTCACAGAGATCACACTATAGATAAGACAATCAGCCATAAAATCCTCTGCTGTTATCAATTCTAAGAAGCAAAAAAGTGGAAGCATAAAAACTGAAATCACCTTGTAAGTAGATTCCCAGGTCTCCAAGTTCTGTAATAGGAGTCTTACAGAACTACGTATTCTTCCTTTTGAGGGCAATAGTGGTGTTGGAAGTGGAGGAATAAATTATTAGGATAGTCATGAAATAAGTGGAAAAGTAGTTGTTGCTGTAATTGTTCAGACGTTTAGTTGTGTCCAACTCTTTGTTTCCCCACTTGGGCTTTTCATGGCAAAGATACTGGAGTGGTTTGCTATTTCCTTCTCTAACTCATTTTACAGATGAGAAAACTGAGGCAAACAAGGTTAAGTGACTTGTCCAGGGTCACACAGCTAGTGAATGTCTGACAGCAGATTTGAACTCAAGAAAATGAGTCTTCCTGACTCCAGTCCTGGCATTCTATCGATTATGCCACCTAAGTAGTAATAATACATAAATCATTCTAATGAAAAATCGTGTTAAATAATTTTGGGTATATATCAAAACTTATAGCATCATTTTGAAAAAGGCAGTATCTGCCTTCTAGGATTTTGCAGCCCAAAGATAAGCCCTTATTTTTGGTGATACAGCAATTTCTTGAAATTGCAATTCTTGTCATCTGCTGTGGTTCTCACTAGATCTCCAGCTCCTGCCTTAGGGCACTTATGCTTAGTAGGTGTCCCCTATGTTTAGCTGTTTCCTATTACCCTACTGTATCATCTGCCATTACTGGAGTGTCCTCATCCCTCCTCCCATTTCTTTCTACCTCTGTCTTCGGGAACATTATCAAATCAGTTCAACCACTGCTTCTGGAAAGAGACCATCTTGATTGTGACAGAATACTATTGTGCTATAAAAAAAAAATAATGGGCAGGATGCCATTAGAAAAACCTGGAAAGACTTACATGAACTGATGCAACCTGAAACGAGAACTAGGAGAACATTGTATACAGTAATAGCAGTACTGTATGATGACCTACTGTAAATAACTTTAGCTATTCTCAGCAATTTGACAAAAATACAGCTATCCAAGACAATTCCAAAGGACTCATGACAAAAGGTGCTATCCATCTCCAGAGAAAGAACTGGAGGGGCCTAAATGCAAACAGAAGATTTTTTTCCTTTACTTTATTTTTCTTGTTAATTTTTTTAATGTTTTCTTTCACAGCATGATTTACATGAAAAATGTGTTTTACATGACTACACATACATAACTTATGTTAATTGCTTGCCTTCTCGATGAGGGATGGAAAGAATTCGGAACTCAAATTTGAAAAAAGAATGTTAAAATTGTTTTTACATGTAATTGGGGGGAAAATAAAATATTAAATTAATGGAAAAAAGAAAGAACCCATCCTTCCTTCACTCTACATCTCCACTTACCATCCCTCTGACTTTACCCTTTCCTGGCCACTACCTCCCTGTATATGTTATTTTGCTATATTAGAATGTAAACTTCTTGAAAGCAGGGACATTCTCTTTTACATTTATATTCTCAGAACATAGCACAGTGGCTGACACTTACTGCTTTCCATTCATTCATTCATTGAAATATTCTGACTCATTTTAAATTGGACCATCTGTTGATGTCTATCTATATGCAGCAACTACTGGAAGCAGAATTTCACTTTACATTTTTCCTATTGGGAAAAGTATTTTGCTTTTCATTTTTTTCCTACAGCCTATATGACTGTAATATCTCACACAATGCCTGTGGGTACTCAATAAATGCTAATTATAATGAAAATATCTCATGGCTCACTGGGCATTCTCCAGTCACTAAATACATGAGTGCACATGTAGATTCAAATCCCAGAAACCTGGAGTTGACAGCTACTCCAATTGCTCTGCTCTACAGACAGACCACTCTGACCTGTTTGGCTGAATCTTCTAACTTGCAATGGCTCTTGGAACCATTTTGCTCCTTTGTATGTAGGCACAGCCTGAGGCAGACACAAGCAGGCATAAAAGAGACTGAATAATAAATATTGAACAGGTACAAAACTAAGGATAAATATTACATTTTCTATAAACCCAGGATAAATGCTTCTATAGAAAGGTGAATGAGGTGTGAATTTCCCATTGGACAGGATCATGAACAGGGAAAATCACTTTGGAATTTGAAAAGAACAGAGAAATTAAGCAAATATGCATTGCGCAGAAGAGAGAGAGGGAGGATCACAAAAGAAAAAAAACTGTAGGAATTTTTTTTAAAGGGAAGACATCTAATTCTTTGAGGGGCATTAAATTTAACAGCATTTTCCAAACTCATATCAAGGATTGCATCTTTTTGTCTTATTTTAATTATAAGCAATAGTTAGGTTTAGCCAACATCATTTCTACTTTTTTATCTTCTCCCACAGGTAGTTGCTAAAACTGATCAGCTAAGTGCCCATGGAGGAGGCGGTCATTCCAAAGTATTTTGTAATCTGCCTTAAAGAAAGTAGTTTATTATAAGGAAGAGCAAACACGTGAGGGATGTGGTTGACTGTTGTCACTACAAATGACCAATAATCATGGCATTACTCAATATTAAAGCTTTAAAACTTTCATAAATGCTGGGCAGTGAGAAATACCAAAGAGTATTGGACAAGTGATTTAAAAGTCTCTATACTCCAGATGTGTATTTGAGTTTCTTTTTATCCAAAGCCTAGAAATGAAGGCAGGAATAATAAAGAATGACCTTGTTCAAAAAAGGTAACCACATGCATCTTTCTGAGCTAAAGGAGGAAAGGCTCCTGGGGAGTAAAGAATGGATTTTTGTGTCTGTATGTTTTTCTTTGGTAGGGGCCTCTATGGCATCAGGCTGACAACTTCATAAAAGGTTCTGATTCAACTCTTCTTTGAAAAAAGTGTTTGAAAGGATGGTGATGAGGGAAATGGAAGGAATAAAGAATATCTTCCAAATGATGTGTTAATTTATTTCAGTCCAAAGAACAAATATCCCACTAGAGGAAGGGGATGATTCACTCCTCCCAATTGTAGCAAGAAACACTGTAAAAACACCAGGTTGGGGAGAGGTTAGAAGAAATTTCCAATCAATAATGAACTGACTTGCCAATGAACTCAGTCTCTAAAGTAACTCTGTCTGGAATGTTTGTGCTGTAGGCTAGACACAGAAGGAATGCAACAGAAGCTAGCTCTAGTTAGGGAAATCAAAATGATGAGGTCCAGTTATTCTCTTCATTTACAAAGGGGACTTATTATAGTTTTATGAAAGGATGGATATGACCAAGGGGATGCAGAAGAATGAAACAAATTTGTTGTTACCATATTCAGGTGACATATAAAATGTATACCCAAGTTGCATAATGTGGAAAGAGGACTCACCACAGAGTCCAGAAGACCTGGGTTCAAGACCTTGACTCATACTGATTATGTGACAAAGGACAAGTCCTTTATCCTCCCTCTGCCCCAGGCAGCTCTCCATGATTATAAATGAATAAAGAGATTTGAATAAGTGGAGGAAATTTCCATACTGGGAGGTCTCTATACCAATGAAATGACAGATCCACACCTTTCCTCTCTAAAAAAAATGAACAAGCCAACAAATGTATACCTAGGTCATGTTATAAACAAGATGGAGGACTAGACATTTTCTCTGATCTCTTTGACCTCACAAACCTCTCCAAAACAGATATTATTCAGCAATGATAAACTTCAGCTGTCATCGTGATTTAGAACACGCAGATTTTTTTAAAAAAATGTTAAAAAATGAATGATTGCTATATAGAGACAAGATTCAAGTAGACACTCAGAGTTGAATGGCTGTTGATGTATTTGAAACATAGCTTTGCAGAGAAGCTTGAAGGTAGAATGAGTATTTTTGGGGGGTTCCCCCACCATTCAGGAGGAAGGGAGGACAGGGTTGAGTGGAATGCCAGATCTATGGGCACTGGCTTCCTTGCTTTGGCCTGAATCAGATAAGTTCCACTTAGAGACAATTCAGATAAGAAGCTCAAGAGCAGCCTTTCTCCCAGACTGAGAACTGATAAAAGAGCTTAGGGAGATTTTAAAGAGGAAGGAGGTAACTATGCTTTTCCCATTACTTACTGAGGTACTGACTCAAATCTCCCATATCCTTTAAGCCAGGAGATGTTCTCCCTTTAGGGTGCTGTGCTCCATGAGCAAAGCAGAATCTCAGTGGCACAAAGGAAATGTGAGATGTGCAAAGAGACATCTCCATCCCAAATGTTCAAATGGACTATTTGTGCCTAACCTCTGGTAGAATCTTCCAAACCTTTATTGGACTGATCAGCCACAGTTGAACACACTGTTCCTTGACCCGGACATCATGATGTCCTTGGTCCTCTTCAAGTAGGAAGGATGAAGAAAACTAAGCAAGATTAAGAGGAGAAGCTGATTATGTCTCAACTTCAGGCAGCTGGTGTCATTGGCATCTTCCTATTCAAATTAAATGTTCCACTTCCTTCATTGCTCATTGTCTCTTAATTATACTCATTCTATTGCCTTTTCCCCCACCCCCACCCCACCTCACCATTTTTATATATTAGAAAATCTGGTGGCTGCTAAATCCTTGTCTGGTGAGAAGTTTGGATCTTTGTAGATGAACAAGAGATACATCTTTGTTTTATAACTAAAGTATCAGCAAGGAAGCCAAGAAACCAATTGCATTTAGAAGTCACCAACTCAATGCAATGGAGACACTTTAAGTCATATCTTTAGGTAAGTACACATTTGATAAAAAGAAGAGCTTATAAGCAGAGGAAATCATAAAACGTATATATATATATATACAGAGAGATACACATATAGATGATGGAATAATAATAACAGCGAACATTTCTATAGATCCTACTATGTGCCAGCACATATAATAATTGCTTTCAATTATTATCTCATTTGATAGATGATAGAGAAAAAGAGTGATAAATGATAGGTAGATAGATAGATAATAGTCTTAGACCTAGTAGAGATAAGTCTTTGAGATAAAAGTGTAGGAATTGCCAAGGGGACTACTCTCAAAATTAAAAACCTCCCCATCAGGGTACTACAATTTGGGGACCACAACCTACCTCCCTGTATGTGGCAAATTTCCCTGATTAATGTTACATGTGCTGACCTCATCCAAAGCCTCACATAGAAATGCAAATATGTAAACCTTCTAATAATTGAATGAAAAAGTTAGAGATAAAATTATTAAAAGTACCTACCACACACACACACATACACACATCCCCACACACCTCACAGTTGAAATTGAATTGCTCCAGCATAGAATCATGAAATAAGAGATGTGGAAATCCAACCAGAACATGAAGATGGAGTTAGTTTATAGGAATATCAGGGATATGACAAAAGAGAAAGAAGAGCAATGGAGAATAATTCTTTATAAAAAGCTACTGCTTGGAGCAGCTAGGTGATACAGTGAATAGAGCACCAGCCCTGGAGTCAGAAAAACTTGAGTCCAAATTCAGCCTCAGACACTTGACACTTAATAGCTATGTGACCTTGGGCAATTCACTTAACCCCATTGCCTCACCTCCCCCACTCCAAAAAAAAAGTTCCTGCTATTAAGGTAAAATGTAAAAGAAAGCACTCTAAAAATGCAGTTTAATCCCAGTCCTTATACATATCATATCACCTTTCTTGGCCTTAGTAAAATATGAGATGTAACAAGAGGTAGTAGAAAGAATTGCTGTTCAGTCATGTCTGACCCTTTGTAACCCTACAGACCATATTATCAATGGGGTTTTCTCAGCAAACTTTTCCTCATCTGTAAAATGTACTGAAGAAGAAAATGGCACCACTCTAGTATATTTACCAAGAAAACTCCAAATGGGATCATGAAGGTTCAGACATGACTAAACCATCTGAAAAACAACTTCCTAGCAGAAACAGTCGTGGACTCAAAATCAGGAGAGACCTGGATCTAATTCACCAGCACCAACCAGTCATGTTACTAATGGCAAGTCATTTAGCCTCTCTGAGCTTCAATTTCCCCATCTGTAAAATGGGAGAAATAATACCTCAGTACTTGCTTCATAGCGTTGTTGTGGAATCTGAATAGAATAAAGTGTATAAAATGTTTTGTGAGCCTTAAAACCCATATAAAATATTAACTATGATTAAAATGAAGAAAGAGAACTAGGTGATCTCCAAAGTGCATTCCAGCTCCAAATCCTGGGAGAAACAGAAACAGTGTCTTAGTTTATTCCTTACCCCTGCATAACTTGGATGGTTAATGGATAAAGGTATTCTAACGATGAATGTCTTTCGGTAAAGCCCCTGGGCTGGGACAAGAAGGTGCATACAACATGCTTTGTTCTGTTTTTCTATTGTGGGAATAGGACGATAGGAACTCTTTCTTTCATTGATCTTTTCCCTTCCTTCCTTCCTAGCTTTTCCCCCTTCCTTCTTCCTTTCTTTCCTTCCTTTCTCTGTGATTTCATTTATGTTTGGAAACTTCATCAAAAGGTGCAGATTTCAAATTGGTCTAAAACTTAGTCTCAGAAATTAGTTTGAGGCACAGAGAGGTTAAATGCCTTACCCATAGTCACACAGTTATTAAGTGTCAGAGCCAGGATTTGACCACAGGTCTTCCTGACTCCAAGGCCAGCCCCTTATCTATAATGACAGGCTGTCTCTCTAATGTGTACTAATAAATATAGTGAATTCAGCTTTTCTAAGGATGGGAGGATGAGCTGCCAGGATTGCTCTCTCTCTTTTCCTATTTGCAGTTCCTTTGGAGGTTGTAGGGAGATCCAACACGGAAATGTTAAAAAAAAAAAAGATGTTGTTGAGGATTAGATAAAAAGGTGATTAAAGAAATGAGGAAAAATTCTAATGTTAGATGCTCCCTGTCCTACAAATCTCTACATGGCAGCCCAATGTAGTTCAAAGTTGAGAAAAAAAACAAAACTTCAGAAATAACCCAGCTTGGTCCTTCCTCTGGTTGTTGGGAGGAGGAAGGGGAGCTAGGGAGGAGTAAACATCAGGGCAGCCTTAAGTAGAAGCAGCTGCTGCCTCTGGAGAATTCTGGGGATTTTTTGTTTGTTTATTTAGTTCCAACTGAGTCATTTCTCAAGGTGGACTAATATTTTTAAATGACCCCAAGTTTTAAATCTTTGCTTTATGCTTCCCTTTGGTAAGTCATTTGCTAAGCAGAGTTTCAGGCAGTGCTAGTTAACCATGCACACCCTAGGTGTGAGGGATTCTAGTAGGAGAGGAGAGATTATTCCTTCAAACACTCTCCAAGTGGGGTCTACTTCTGCCCATCCAATAAAGATAATACCTTCAGGTGATTCTGAAGCTGTTCTCTTTCCAATTCTACCTTGGCTTGAATGGAGATGATTAGGGAAAAGGCTCAGTAACCTGTTCCATACCATAATTTTATTGCCTTAAAATTGGACAAAATTTGTTAACACAGTCTGCCCGCTGTGCCTCCAACCATAGTTTTGGCTGCCCCAAAATTCAGAACTGCTTTTGCATTACTTCGCATACTGTTCTTTAGGCTACAGACAATGCTTTCAATTCTTTCCTAATCTCTTAAATTTTGGGAATACCATCTGTTTTTCTCCCATCAACAGAATCATTAAAATTGATTTACTCTGCTTCCCATGTTTTTATATAGGATACAAAGAATTTAAGATAGATTCTACAACCCAAGTTCCTGAGATAAAGTTACTGAGCTACAGCCAAGGTCTGAGTAATATTATTTTAATTGCAATCTGAAGCCAAAAGGCAAAGTCTGAGTAAAGAACTTCTTTGATTACCATTGTTCCACACATGAAATGAACCATCATACTTTAGGAAAGAAGAAATAGCTCCAATGTGGGGTACTTACGGCAAACAAAAACAAGTTCCAGCAAGCTGTTTTTGGTCCTATGGCCAAAGACTGTACTGGATTGGTATTAGGGATTGTTTGAGTATGATATAAGGTTTTAAATTTTTTTTCAAATAATGCTGTATTTCTCTATCATTTACATTGGATAATGATAGAAGTGGACAGCTGGTCTTTTTTTGAAACAATGCCCTTTATAGATACCATCCAGCTGAAGGCAGATGGTAGTTTTTGTTTGTTCTAAACCATCTGAGATCCAGATTTGCACACACAGTTTAAAATGGGGGAACAAAAACAACTTGACTCCGGTGCCTGAGACCAGCTATTTTTAAAATGCTATCAACTGCTTAGTGTGAAAGGAGAAATAGAAGTTTATTTATGTAGAACTATGTAATAGGAAGGGACCATAAGAGAAAATTCTAGATCATTCTATATCACATAGTTCAAACTATACCAAGCCATGCATCTGGTCTTTTGAAAAAATCTTTTAGCAAAGTAGAAACTAGAAAGATATTTGGTAACCTATTCTGGTGCTTAATAAGCTGTCAGGCATACTTTCCTTGTATCTGTCCCAAGTCCCTCACAGGGGCAGCTATGTGGCACAGTGGATAAAATACCCAGTCTGGAGTCAGCAAGACTCATATTCCTGAGTTCAAATCAGGTCTCAGGCACTTACTAGCTATGTGACTATGACAAGTCACTTAACCCTGTTTGCCTCAGTTTCCTCATCAGTAAAATGAGCTTGAGAAGGAAATGACAAACCACTCCGGTATCTCTGCCAAGAAAACCCCAAATGGAGTCATGAAGAGTCAGACAGGACTGAAATTAACTGGAAAACAAGTCTCTCACCCCAGAATTTTAGCATATTTCAACTCTAGCATAATATTAATGTTAAAAAGACAGACTTTTGTTCCCCAGGGAGAAGCTTGAGTCATTAAAATCCTAAACAATTTGCCAAATTGAATTTAGCCTTCCATCTTCTTCCTATTCAATTCTGGACCCTCTTCATTGCTGTAATGACAACCACACTGGCATACCCAGGATGGCTGCTAGTGCAGTTCTTTTATCTGCTTTACTAGAAAGACAGCTGTTTCAGGGGTCAAAAATCTTCTTTAATTAAACAGAAAAAAATACAGAGAAATAAAGACCAACAGACAAGGCTCTAGTTCCTGAATCAAAGTTTTACATCCACCACTGAATCAAGAGAGCCTTTATCTCTGAGGAGTAGGGGAGCTCTGAACATATGGCCCCTCAGAGTCTCCACCAGGGAATGACAGCATCTTTCTCCTACGGAAACCCCCAAAGCAAAAGCTTATCTCTCAGAATATATACCCTTTAGGCTCAGTGCCTAATTAGAAATTAACAAAAGGTGTGTAAGCCTTCCTTCAAGCAAGCTTCCCTTAATGGGCTCCACATGAGGCCTATTGATGGGTGAGGAAGATCTTATTCCACACAAACCTTACAATTGTTTATCCAGTGTTTGGTTAAGATATACAAGTTGTCTGGGCTACATGTCATAGTCTGGACAGTAGGTATTCCTCATTTACTTTCTTTCTTCTTTATGGATGGATAGTCTATATTCTACTGAGTGATTGTAGATCTCATTTAAGAGGCTCTGCACTTTTCTAGAGCTTGATGTCAATCAGTACAATATCATTTGCAAACAGGAGCCTCTGGAGAACCTCAAGGTCTTTAGGGAATAAACCTTCATAGATTTGGACTCTGCACTAGACGTGGGCAATTAGAGTGAGTGGTGATTAGAGCATTGAGCCTGGAGTCAGTAAGATTTGAGTTCAAATGTGATCTGAAACATTTACTAGCTGTTTGGCCCTGGACCAGTCATTTAACTTGCCTGCCTCAGTTTCCTCAACAGAAAATGGGGATAATAATGGCACTCACCTGGCAGGGTTGCTGTGAGTATCACATAAGATAAAATTTGTAAAGTGCTTAGCCTAAGTGCTGGGCTCATAGTTGGTGCTATATAAATGCTTATTCCCTTCCTTCTTTCCATGACAATGACAAACACCCTTGATTTATAGATCATGGAATTATTGAATTCAGAATGAAGAGGGATTGCAGAAGTCTTCCATATTACTTTCTACAGATGAAGGCATTAAGGTCCCAAGAAATTGTGACCTGAATGCTAAGTGAAAGGATCTTTCTCTTTCAAATTTCTCATAATCCTTTGCATGGACTTCTCCTCTATAATATCCTATTCTTCCATTTGTTGCTGATATTTAAGTACAGATGTTTACTCCTCACCATTAGATTCAGAATGTTTCAAGAGCCCTTCTCTTCCACATAGAGATCAGATCACAGAAGTAAAGATAGGATCATAGATTTAAAGTTGAAAGGTGTCTTAGGGATAATCAGTGGATCACAACTTCATTAGACTGTGAGCCCCTTGAGGGTAAGGACTCTCTTTTGCCTCTTTTTTATCCCCAGACATTAACACAGTACCTGGGACATAGTAGTCATTCAGTAAATGCTTATTGGCTGACTAATCAAGTTTAACCCCTCCCCCATTTTAGAGATGAGAAAACTGAGGCCCAAAGAGTTAGCCCAAACTGTGGCCCTAGGGCGACAAACTAGGAAGTACATGTCTGTGTTTACACATGCATCTATAGCTATCTCTATCACTATACATTTATATCTATATATCAACATTGTCATTCCTATCTACATCTATATTTATTTATATAACCTTACCAATATCTGCATATCTATAGGGATAGAGATTATATCCATGATTTCATTGGTGTAGGGAGCTTCCAGGTAAGGAAACTCCTATTAATGCCAGTGGAATTTGGCACGTTTTCTATAATTTGGCTGCCTAGAGCATTGAGAGTTTAAGGGATTTGCCAGGATAAATTAGGGAAAAAATAAAAGCAATCCATGAAAATTATGAAAAGAACATTAACCAATTGGAAAAAGTGGCCCAAAATCTTAAAGAAGAAAATAACTCCTTAAAAGCTAGTATAAATCAAAGGCGGAGGGGCAGCTAGGTGGTGCAGTGAGTAGAGCACCGGCCCTGGAGTCAGGAGGACCTGAGTTCAAATCCGACCTCAGACACTTGACACATGTACTAGCTGTGTGACCTTGGGCAAGTCACTTAACCCCAATTGCCCTGCCAAAAAAAAAAAAATCAAAGGCGGATCTTGAACTTAGATCTTCTAAAGTTTTCTATCGCTAGCTATATTAACTATATCCATATTTAATCTATAATCAATAAATTATATCATTAATTGACAATAGTAATTTATGTACTCAGTGAGCCAAGTCTAACTGGCTTGCAAGAGCCGATTGTTAAATTTTCATTATGAGCAACTAATTACACCTCAGAAATTGACAAACACTACAAACTAAAGCTTGACTTATTGTTTTGTTGTTTTTCTATACTTAAGAAAGCATTAATAATGCAGATTTAAAAGTGTGTGTGTGTGCATACATTTCTCCCCAGAGACCCAGGGTGCCCCTGACTGTACCCGTGCCCAGCAATCCAATATTTTGTTTACGTAAGCTGAGTTCAGTCTTGAGTGCTAACACTTAAAATTGAATCACTTTAACTCATTTTTACCCCACCCATGGTTTCCTATGGGAACTTCAAAATAGAACTCAAGTCTAGGTTTCCATAGATGTGGGTAAAAGAGCTCCAGCTCTCATATAAACACATAAGCTAATAATATTAGGTCTAAGATAGTGATTACTTTAGCTTGTAGACAGAATTAAGAAAATACAAAGGACTCAGAAGATTTCTTAACAGTCAAAGCGTTTTCTTTCCCTCTGATGGTCCCATTTTATATCCCAGGGACCTTTACAGACCTCTTGCCTCATGGTACTACCTTAATATTCTCAACTCTAATCCAAAGGAAATAAATCTGGGTTTGCTAAAGAGTCAATCCTCTTCCCCTCCAGGCCTGCACCAAGGGATTAAAGGGATTAAATTAGTATTGGTCCTTTTTTGGATCAATGGGGATGGGGAGGAAGGGCACCAGAGCACTGGATTTGGAGTTAAAGGTCCTTGTGTTTGAAATCTGGTGCAGTAAGCTACTACCCGTGTGATCCTGGTCAAGTCTGTTTGCTGATTTGCAAAATAAGGAGGTAATACTAGATGACCTCTGGGGTCCTCTCCAGCTCGAAATCTATTCTACTGTGGCCCTATTGTTCCATTTGGGCAGTTTGATGGGGTAGTGGATAGAATGCTGGCCCTGACCTCAGGAAGACAGGTTTTTGAGTTCAAATCTGGTCTTAGACACTTGCTAGCTATATCACTTAACCCTGTGTCTCAGTTTCCTCATCTGTAAAATGAGCTGAAGAAGAAAATGGCAAACCACTCCAGTACCCTCACCAAGAAAACCCCAAATAGGGTCACAAAGAGTCAGACATCACTGAAACGACTGGACAACAACCAAAATTGTTCCATTTATCCATCGGTGAAATCATCAAGGGGCTTGGCACTGTCATTTTCCCACATTTTTCCAGCTCATTCTAGTTCTTTGAATATATTCTTAGAATTCATATTGACTGTTGATACACTGTGGGAATCACATATTTGAAAGATGTTCCTCAGTTTACATCAATCAGCTGTCTTCTGCATTATCTTCTCTTTCACCCCGGTCTCTGATAAAGAGTCAGACAGCCCTCTTATCAAATCAAACCTGTCTACATGCACCCTTGATCCCAGCCCCAACACCCTTGATCCCTGCCCCCACTCTCAGCTCTGCTTTTTCCCCCTATTATTCAATCTCTCCATATTTCCTTTTTCCTTTCAGGTGCTTACAAATACATCCATGTATCTCCTATCCATGAAAATACCTCAGCTTGATCTGACCATCCCCACTAATTATCATTTGATATCTCTCCTCCCTTTCTTAGCTAAACTGAGAAAGCTGTCTACACTACGAAGGGGAAAGAAAGAGGATACAGATTTATTATTGCACCTACTATGTGCCAGGCATTGTGCTCAGTACTTTTTTTTCCCCTCTCGCCCTTCTAAATCCTCTGAAGTGCTTTCAGGTAATGACTCAGCTGAAAGTACTCTCTCCAAAGTTGCTGATGATCTTTTAAATTGCCAAATCAAATGTGGTTTTTTGCGGGGAGGGGGCAGCTAGGTGGCTCAGTGGATAGAGTGCCTGGCCTGGAGTCAGGAAAACTCATCTTCCTGATTCCAAATCTAGCCTCGGACACTTACTAGCTGTGTGCCCCTAGGCAAGTCACTTAACCCTGTTTGCCTCAGTTTCTTCATCTGTAAAATGACCTGGAAAAGAAAATGACAAACTATTCCAGTATTTCTGCCAGGAAAACTCCTTATGGGGTCACAAAGAGTCAGACACTACTGAAAAACGACTGAACCATGACAACAGTGTTTTCTCAGTCCTTATCTTTGACCCCATTGATCATTATTTCCTCCTGGATACTCTCTGCTCTCCAGGTTTTCATGACACTGGTCTCTCCATGTTCTACTCCTATTTCTCCAATGACTTCTTTGCTAGGTCCAATGAACCAACCATGGCTATCATCCAACACTGGTCCTGGGCCCTCTTCTTCCATTATGTGATCTCATTTGGTGTCTTCATCTTATCATCTCTGTGCAGATGATTCCCAGATCTATAGACCCAGCCTTAACCACTCTCCTGGACTCCGTTCCCATATTACTAATGCATTTTGAACATGATGAACTGGATATACCATAGTCATCTTAAACTTAATGTGTCCAAAATAAACTTCCTTTTTCTCCTTGCCAAGCTTTCCCCTTTCCCCAACTTCTTTTTTTTAATTTAAATTTATTTATTTTTAGTTTACAACATTTAGTTCCACAAGTTTTTGAGTTCCAAATTTTCTCCCCCTCCCTCTCCTCTCCCCTCCCCATCCAACACAGCATGTAATCTGATATAGGTTCTACATATACCTTCACATTAAACATATTTTCACAATAATCAAGTTGTAAAGAAGAATTATAACCAGTGGAATGAACCACAAGGAAGAAACAAAACAAAAACAAAGAGAGAGAGAGAGCAAGTAGTTTGCTTCAATCTGCATTCAGACTCCATAATTCTTTCTCTGGATGTAGACAGCTTTTTCCATCATGAGTCTTTTGGAGTTGTCTTTGAACCTTGTATTGCTGCGAAGAGCCAAGTCTATCAAAGTCATTCATCACAGATAGTGTGTGTCTGTAGTCATGTATAATGTTCTCCTGGGTCTGCTCCCCTCACTCAGCGTCAGATCACATAAGTCTTTCCAGGCTATAATGAAGTCCGTCTGCCTCTCATTTCTTATAGCACAACAGTATTCCATTACATTCCTATACCACAACTTGTTTAGCCATTCCCCAATTGATGGGCATCCCCTCAATTTCCAATTCTTTGCCACCACAAAAAGAGCTGCTATAAATATGTTTGCACAGATGGGTCCCAACTTTCTTATTATTGTTGAGGGCATTGCTATTTCTTAGTCACCTAGACTTATAGTTATTATCATCCTCAACTCTTCACTCTTGCTCATCTCACAGATTTGATCTGTTGTAATATCTTGTTTCTAACTTCACATCTCTTATATAAAGCCCCTTTGTTCTACTCACACAAAAGTTGTGGTTTTCAGCTTCATATTTATAAAAATAGTTTTATTTTATTATTTTTGGAGGGGATAGGCCGGGCAATTGGGGTTAAGTGACTTGCCCAAGGGTCACACAGCTAGTAAGTGTGTCGTGTCTGAGGCCTGATTTGAACTCAGGTCCTCCTGACTCCTGGGCCGATGCTCGACTCACTGCACCACCTAGCTGCCCCAATAAATTTATTTTCAAAAGGAAAATAGTAAGATATCTAAACTACATTTCTTGGAAATCTTTGTCTGTCTAGATGACCATATGTTGTTTGAGAAGACACTGGAAAAAATGAGAAAAGTCTGTGAAAGTTTTTAGGTACTGGAAGTGATTAAGTGTTAGGTAGTCAGGCAGTCAGGCCTGTTATCAGTGAACAAGCATTTGTTAAGTTCTTACTAAATGTATTTAGGGGGTACAGTGCATAGAACATTGGGTCTGGAGTTAGGAAAAAAATGAATTCAAATATAATCTCAGATGCCCTCATCATCTGGAAAATCCACAGAAAATGTTTTGGCCCTCCTTTCATACCAGAGAAGAAGTCTGAATTATTATGGTATTAAAAAATAAAATCTCTTGATAGTATACAATACTGTACATATATTTTATGCATTTCTGAATTTTTAAACTTCTTCTGTGTCATCTGCAACTTCTACAAAGCTCCCCCAAAATTTAATTTCTCATGCAGACCTGCGATATATCAAAACCAAGATGGAGAGGGTCATGATGCATGCGGTAAGGACAACTAGACAGGCTAGCATCACTGCTTTTGCCTGGATTATTACAATAGCCTTCTGATGAGTCTTCCTGTCTTATCTCCACCTCCACCACCCCCATCCATCTTCCACTCAGCTGCCAAAGTGATTTTTCTAAAGTTCAGTTCATTAATATGTCACTCTCCCTCTTTTCCCCCCTCCCCATACCACAGAATAAATGCTAATGACTCTATTATGCTTCTAGAATCATATTTAAAATCTTCTGTTTAGCATTTAAAAACCTACACAACCTGACCCCTTCCTGCTTTCCTAGTCTTTTTGTATTATGCTCCCCTTCACACACTCTATGATCCCATTATGGTCAACTTACTCTTAAACACAACATCCCATTTCCATCTCTGTGTTTTGGCACTTTTTGTCTTTAATACCTGGAAGGAAATTATTTCCTCTTCACTTCCACTTATTAGTTTTGCTAGCTTCCTTTAAGATTCAGTTCAAATCCTACTTTCTTCAGCAGGCCTTTCCCACTCCTTCCCTTGGAGATTACTTTGTATTTGGTGCATTTACATAGTTATTTACATGCTCCCTCCCCCATTAGAATGTGAGCTCCTTGAGGGTGGTGACAATGTTTTTGCCTCTCTTTGTATACCCAGTGCTTAGTACAGTGCCTAGCACATAGGAAGGAAGAGACAGATGGGAGGAGGGAGGAAATAAAGAAGGGAGGAAAGAAGGAAGGAAGGAAGGAAGGAAAGGAGGGAGGGAGGGAGGGAAGGAGGAGAAGAAGAAAGAAAGAAAAATGAAAGAAAGAATAGACAAGAAAGTATCCATTAAGTACATACATGTGCTAGCACTATACTAAGTGCTTTACAAATATTGTCTCATTTGTTCCTCACAACAATTCTGAGAGGTAGGTTTTCTTATTATCCCCATTTTGCAGATGAAAAAACTGAGGAAAACATAGGTTAAGTCCAGGCTCACAAAGCTAATAAATGTCTGAGGTCATATTTGAATTCAATTTTTCCTGACTCCAGACCACATAAATAGCTTTAGTAAGAACTTAACAAATACTTGTTGACTGATTGACTGCCTGACTAACTACCCAACACTTGTGAATAGACAGTTTGAAACCAGTCACCTACAGCATCTAAAAACTTTCACAGACTTTTCTTGTCTTTTTTTTCCAATGTCTTCTCAAACGACACATGGTCATCCAGATGGACCAGGGTTTCCGAGAAATGTAGTTTAGATACCTTACTATTTTCTCTTGAAAAATAAAATTATTTTTATAAATATGAAGTCGAAAACTACAAATACTAAAATTTCCTCTTACAAATAACAGAGAGAGAGAGAGAGAGAGAGAGAGAGAGAGAGAGAGAGAGAGAGAGAGAGACAGAGTGTGAATCTCTATTATATATAGTTTTTTAAAGTATATATTAACTTAATCCTGGTATTTCCAACTCTTATGTGTTTACATCCCTTTTAGAATTTCTTTCTTTTTAAAATGTCTCATTGCTGCTCCTTTCTTAGTTGAAAGTTCTGCCTCATAACAAGGATAGTTTTTTTGTTTTTTTTTTTTTTTTGATAACAAGGATAGTTAAGCAAAGCAAATCTGTACATTGTCTTTATTTGGAAATGTTTGTCCCATTTACACCTTGAGTCCATCTCTTCCTCTCCTCTTATCACCCCCACCCACCCACCCACCCACATCATCCATCAGTCTTTTGGAGTGATTGGTTGTGGCGTTGATCAGACTGCATCAGTCCTTCACAATTCTTTTTCTTTATGATGTTGTAATTAATGTCTACATCACTCTCCTGATTCTGTTCATTCTAGTGTGGGTTAGGATCCAGTTTCCCAAGTTTCTCTGAATCCCTCTCATACTTTCTCATGGCAAAAAAAAAAACAATACAAAACATACAATTGCATTCATACACCATCATTTGCAATAATTCCCCAATTAATAGGCTGCTATATTGTGTGCGTGTGTGTGTCTTTTCCATCTATAGCTTTTTCTATGAGTAATAGATAAGGGTTTAATGCCCCAGAAATTACTAGTAGCTTACACACCACAAGACTGAAAATGAAGACAGTCTTTGCCTTTTTTCAGCCATGAAATGTGGTAGTGCTCACCACAAAAATCTAACATTTAGAATCACTAACTTCAAAGAAGATAATACAAGACACAATCCTTGGCACGTAGTAAGCCTTAGTAAATGCTTATTGACTTACTGATTGTTCTGATCCATCTTTCTGCATCATGTAAAATTCCGACTCCCAGTGAGGCAGGATTTATGACATTTTTCAGGGCCATATACTGCCATAGCATCTTTGGACCAAGGAACTTGGCAGGATAGGTGTGGAAAATTTTTGGAAGGTGAATTTTAAAGGGAACAGGTAATGAAGCAATGGATCTAGGTACCCTTGGAGGAGGTAGGATAACTCCAGGGATTTGTGGGGGGATGCTGATAAATTGGGGGAGATGGCAAGTAGGAAGATGCTGAGTAGGGAGAGGGTAGCCAAGATGGATGATCCTAAGTGATAAAGTTGCCTACAGTAACATTCTGCCTAAGCCTCCTTCAACACATGGTTATGCAATTTGTTCACTTTTTAAATACAGTGGAAACTTAACATTTAGAAAAGAAAATAATTCTATGAAAGATCAGTTTTGAAAAGCTATAAAATGCTTTGGGAAAAGACACAGCATGTTTTTAAAAGACTATAAATTATCATAATAAAGTACAACCCCAATCCCTTAAGTTACTGAATGTCTTCGGATTTTCTCATCTCCAGCTTACACATTTGTTTTTCTTGAGCATATGTCCTATAAATAATATAACACCCAATATAAAAGCTGGCAAGAAATATGGCAAATTAAATTCTTTCCAGTTTGCTTTCTTTATCTGTCATGTGTCTTAATGTGTTTTTATTAACTGTGATAATTGCTTCTTTACAGCTAATGATAGAACGGACTGTTAACAATCAGCTTCCAAGGTAATTTTGTTTTAATCCTTTTCATCCCCCCAAACACTTAACTCTTATGTTTATGCCTTCATACAGCTGGATGAAATAGGTTTGTTTTTCTGTCGCTGAAGCTACCAAGTTCCACCTTCATTATTAGATGATAAATTCTCTAAGGTCAGGAACTATGTCATGATAGTTCCTCTCTCATAGGGACCTTCTGTGGGCAGCAGCCTTGATGTGAGTATAAAATGGTAGCTTAAAAAATATAATGAGATCCTCATCTGCAGTAACAGCACCACAGTGTTCCGAATGAGGAAAGTGATAATTCTGCTATCCTTCATCTTGGCCAGACTACATCTGGGGTATTGTGTTCAGTTCTAGGGGCCACATTTTAGGGAGGACTTAGAGAAACTGGATTGTGGAGTGGCCAGTGGTGTGAAAGGACTGGAAATATTGAAGGAATTAGGACATATTTAACTTGGAAATAAGATTTAAGGAGGCTATTATCATAATCTTTAAGATTTTGAAAAGGAGGCAGATTTTGTCTCAACAGAGGAATAAATTAATAGTTATATCTGTGTAATGATGGAATGAACTGAACTGTTTCATGAAGTAGTGAACTTGGAGGTAGTATTGGAAAGTGGAAAGACCACTGGATTTGAAGTCAGAGAATTTGAATTAAAAACTTGGCTCTGCTTGAAACCTGCGAACTTGTCTGTGCCAGTTTCCTCATTTATTAAGGGCAGGTGTTGGTTGAATGGTTGTGAATATCCAATATTTGTTATTTAGTCATTTTCAATCATGTCCTACTCTTTATGACCCCATGAGGTTTTCTTGGGAAAGATACCGAAGTGGTTTACCATTTCCTTCTCTAGTTCACTTTGCAGATGAGGAAACTGAGGCAAACAGGATAACACAGCTGGTAAATGTCTAAGGTCATATTTGAACTCAAGAAGATGAGTCCCCCTGACTCCAGGTCCAGCACTTTATCTGCTGTGACACCTAGATGCCTCTAAAGTCCAATATCTTTTTTGAAGAATCATGTTCACTTTCTGGTGGGAGCTTGAGCAAACTATAAACTTCTCAAGAGTATTGTATAGGGGATTCATAAAAGTCAGATTAGAGGGTATCTTAGATACATTCTAACTTGAAGAATCAATGATCCTCTTTTCTATAACTTCCCATGGTATCTAGGACACTAGTATACAAATAGTAGACACAATAGTTTTTGTTGTGGTTAGCTTCATATAGTGGTATCTTGGCAAAAGTTTCTTTTTCTTTTATTAGGGATTCTTATTTTTTATGTCATGGGCTCTTTGGGCATTGTGGTGAAGCCTATATAATAAATATATTAAATATATATATATAATAAAATATATAAATATATAAAATATAATACATAGAATTATAAAGGAAACCAATTATGTTGAAATAAAGATCTTATTTTTCTCCATCCAAGTTCAAGGACACCCTGAAATCTATCCATGGAACTCTTGTTGCAGTGAAGCTCTGTGGACCCCAGGTTAAGAACGTCTTAGTTATCCCAATTTTAGATATTCATTTACTCAGTCCACTGGATTTTTCTTTTTGTAGCAAATGTTGAGAGCTGTGAATATTTTAGAAGTGTCTTATTTGCTGTGCCTTAATGTACAATGCAGTGATTTGGTTGCTTGGAGAAAATGGGACAAAGGTCACCAATGACCAATGATTCATATAGACCACAAATGAAGTCATGGAAATGGGAAGTGATTGAAATAAATTTTCTCATTTAAAGTCAAATAAGAGTTTGGATTGAAAGTTGAAACAGAAACAAACAAAAAAAAGTTCAAAGGGCGGACTTAAAATGCATGAGATTGTTTACAAGGTTGATAGTGTGTCATTGGCTAGGGTTCTGGATCATAAAGGAGCTAAAATAGCATCTGGGGTTATAAATTAAAGAGTGAACTGCCTACTTTCCCCTGTGGGGGTGGGGGAAACAAGTTACATCTGAGAGTCAGCAGAGGGCAGCAGAGAATAGCAAAACCTCATCATAGCTTCCCTGCAGAACAGAAAGGTCTAAAAGAGCAGAAGGATATATCACCAGAGCCCATCCCTTGATCATAGGTTAGGCATTGTCCCAACCCATCACTTTCCAAAGTGTTCACCGTTCACTCTTGTCTCCAGTGTTTGCATTTCAAATTTTCTACCCTTCTTAGGTTTTCGCAACAGTCATGTTTGAAAGTCATCTATTCTGTTAAAAGGCCTTTTCCTGCCCCCACACCCACAGGATTATATACTCACTTTTTGCAGAGTAAATTTTACCTTGTTGTGCTTTTTCTCTCACCTTTTGATATATAATATTTGAACTTTTTCCTTTAGGATATTTGATGCATGATCTTATTTGATCCTAAGTGTTGTCCTATAATACTTGATCTCTTCCTTCCTACCTGCTTGTTCTTTTTGTTTCTTCTTAAGCTCCAGATTTTCACTGACTTCTCTGGATACAATCAATTTAAGGATTATTTTAAGAATCAATGGGTTCTTTCTATTTTCAGTTGGTCCTCTGGTTCTAATAGTTCTGGGCAGCTTTCTATGATTATCTCTTGAAATATAACATCTAGATTTTTTGTTTGGTTATGGTTTTCAAGGAGTCTGGTGACTCTTCAAGTCTCCTCATCTTATTTTCTAGGTCAGCTGGAAATTTGGCTCCTCAGCTCAAAGAATGGTTTATAAATTATGCTGTTCAAGTTAAAGCATTTGTACCGGCTTAATTGTATCTGCTTTAAACCCACCCTCCCACTCAATTGGCTGGGGCTTCTACTGCCTCTGGCCCACCCAGCTAATGTAGTGATGGGGACTCCTCAGCTTTGTTGCAAAGAAGAGGGCATGAGAGCTATGTTCTGAAAATGAAATAGCTGCCTACATAGTTGATTGAGGACTCAGGGGCAAGAAGTGGAAATGTTGTGGGTTACGGTACTAATGGAACTAGGATAGCTTGCATTAAATCCCACACTCCCATACCACTAACCTGAACTGTTGTGACCCAAGTTGCTATGGAACAAACCTGGGGCAAATTGAGATAACTGACCCCAGATGGACTAACATGAGACCCAGCTATGATCTTTTCTGGTATTGAGTATATAAAGAAAGTACTAGGTTTCTTTCTGAGCTTTTAAGAACTCAGAACTTCTCTTCAGATTTCTTGTAGCCTGTTTTGACATATTTTAGGCTGATTTAATTAATAACTATGATATATATTTGAATATGAAGAAATAGTATGACAACCCCCAAACTTAGAGTGATCCATTTCATCATCTAAGAGTAATTTTTCCTCCTCCCTTTTTCTGGATATTTTCTTTTCCCCTATTATGTTCTACCTTCTGCCATCCTTATCTGTGTATATGTGGCATATCTTGATGGCATACAGACTATGTCACTTTTCATCTTTAATGACGTAGCAAGGTGAATCAAAGTACCATGCCACAAGTTGAGGATATCCTGGATTAACTTTTGAGAAGTCAGTGGTCTAGGTATTAGATTTTATTTTTTACTTCAGTTAAACTCTGGTCTGTAGCCTACTGTATTGCATGAATTTTAATTTCTGTTGAATTGAGTTTAATTGAATTGTTCCCTTGGAGTCTGCAAAATTATTTTAATGTCATTGTTAAGTGATTTGGGTTGTTTGGCGTCGGTGGTGGTTAAAGATTTAACCAACTATTTATCCCTACATAGTCCTGGGCTTTGCCTTTTAGCTCAGGAATTTAGAAGTTTAATAAGGATTAAGAAAATGGAAGGACTTTGGTTTCTTTTCCAAACTTACTAAGTCCTCGGGACTCTGAAATTAGAATGGGTTCTGTGATTTATAAGGGTGGGTTTAGATGAATTCTGAAGCATCTAAAGCATCTTTTTCCATGTTGTGGCAAACTGAAATCTGGCTCTTTTTACACTGTCTACACTACTGGTTTCTTATTTTTAAATGGGAGAGGGAGGAAGAATTCGCATCATACTAGACTTTTAGCTGGAAATTTGGCTTCTCAATTCAAAGGTTGGTTTGGAAGAGATGTTCAAGTTAAACAGATTGGGCTGGCTTAACCATATCTGCTTCCAAAACCAGCTTCACAGAAGAAATTTCACACTTGCAAATAAGCCCTTATTCCCCTCTTCAGGAAATCATCACTAAGTTAGTCTGAACAGTCCTGCTATTTGGGAGCCAGGCTTTGAGATAAATGCCAAAATAACCAGGTAATGACTCCATCAACCTCCTGGCCTTTTGTAAATATCACTGCATGGTGAGAACTCCTCCCTGGTTTTATGGAGAAGTCTATGTGGAAAAATCATTGTAAAGATAATCATTGTATAGACTGATGGAAAATAAAATAATCCAGCATCATCTTTATTAAAGGGAACTTCTCCTGCCCCCTCCCCTCAGAATTGAACTTACTGGTTGAGCATTGCTTAAGAAGTGTTGCTAGCCTACAAGCCCCCAGTGGCATGCTTAACTTTGATAATCGGCCAGTAGAGAAAATTAACTCAAAGCAAAGGTATTTAATAAAATAGCAGTGTAAAAAAAACCAGGATCTCTAGAATGAGGGGTGTACTAGGAAATGTTTATCAACTGGCTCTCTGGAAAAAAATGTATGCATGATGCACTTTCAAGTTTAATCTGCATTATCAACATTTTCCACCACTTTGTCAAGTCTAGACAATCAAAAATTAATAAATCAAACCTAGAGCTATAGTATTTGATGATTTCTGAGGTGTAAATGTTCACATTAAAAATTTAACAATCAGCTCTTATGAGGCATTTTTCAGCACTTCTGTGTACCTCTCTTATAAACCTGGAGCACAGCACATGCTCTCATCAATAAATAGAACATCTATGGGAAAAGTAGGAAAAGTGAGCCTAAACTTCAAGCTCATACTCTTAGTATTACACACATGTGGAGATCACACATGGCTCAGATAACTCATATTCCCAATACAATAGGGCCTTGATATAATTTTCCTTCTCCTGATGTTCTCACACTGTTCCTTCCTAATAACAGAATCTCTGGTGGGTGGATCATTCAGCTGGCATCCCCAGGCCTGTTCCTTTCTGCCATTTTACTCCCTGACTAGCAGGACAGTCTCAAATTCCTCTCCTGTGATGTTCTCTGGTAGAGTTTCAGAGGTCACAGTCCCCGAAGCTGTTTCTTGCCTTAACTCTGTCAGTTCTGACAAACTTTCTCTCGAAGGGACACCAGGAACATGGTCAGTATTTTGTCAGCAAATGGAAAGTGACTTCTATAATTCTACCAGGAAAACTTGTTCCCACTTCCTTTAACAGATTAATTACCTTGGCCACTTCTTTGATTTTATCAACTGAACTGGGGGAAGGGAAGAAATTAGTTGGTCTTCTCTTTCCTCCCTGATTCCCAACTCCAGACACATACACACTAAGAAGTAAACTAGTCAGAATAAAGAAAAAAAATTTACTATCAAAAAAGATTTCTATTGTTACACTGAACACTGGATAACCTTATTATTTAAAAAAAAGGATGGGATTCAAGTTATTCCCCAGCCACCTTCACATCCTGCTTCTATCCACATCTCACCCAACATCTGTCTGAGTGTTTCTGGGTTTCTTAGTTTCTGACTGCGAAGCTTTCATCTCCTCAGCCCTCCTCTAGCTCTGGGAGCAATAATCAACTCAACCCTATCCTTCCTGGGGAGGTCAATCAATTTCACTACGACTCCACTCACCATCTCTGTGATTCCTCTAACTAATGCACCATTCCCTGGTCACCCTTCTCCTATATGTGTTATCTTTCCCCATTATAGAATGTATTCTCTTTGAGAGCAGCCACTGTCTTGTTTTTTCTATTTGTATGCATAATGCTCCTGACAGTGCCTGACCCAAAGTGAGCACTTAAGTGAGCATTTAAATCCTTATTCATTCATTCAAGCTCCAAGTAGGGAGTGGATTTGCTAATTTCTAAGGCTCCTTCCAGCCTCAAAATTCAACGATTCTCTGAACTTGCTTGAGAGTTGATTGTGTGATTCAGTTCAGTATACGAGTTTCTGCTATAGACTAGCAACATGCTTTGGGAGCTAGGAAAAGTGTAAAAGTCAATTAAGACATCTTAAACTCAACATGTTCAAAATTGAGCTTTATTATTTCTCCCCTCTTCATAATATTCTTACTACTGTCAAGGATATCACCCTCCTCCTGGTCATCTAGGCTTTGAAACATGTCTTATCCTCAGTTCCTCACTTCTCTTACTCCCCATGTCCAATCTATGGCCAAGTCCCATCAATTCTGCCTTTGGAACATTTCTTGTATTCACCCTCTTCTCTCCTCTCATACTGCCATCCCCCTGGTATAGGCCTTTATCACTTCGCACCCATGCTACTGCAGTAGAATTCTGGTTGGTTTCCCTGCCCCTCCAGTCCATCCTTCACTCAGCTATCAATTTTATCTTCCTAAATTGCAGGCCTGACCATATCACATCTGTACTCAGTGAAATTCTATAGCTCCCTATTATCTCCAGTATCAAATAAAAATCCCTCTGACTTTTAAAAACTTTCATGGCCAGATCTCTTCCTACCTTTCCAGTTTTCTTATAACTTACTCCATTTGTGTATTATATGATCCAGTGGCACTGGCTTCTTTGCAGTCCCTCTCATAAGACACTCCATCTCCCAACTCCACACATTGTCACTGGCTGTCCCCCCATGCCTCAAATTATCTCCTTCCTCATTTCCACCTCCTGTTTTCATTTTGTTTTTTGTTGTTGTTGTTGTTGTTGTTGTTGTTGTTCCATCATTTCACTTGGGTCCGTCTCTTTGTTACTTACCTATGTGGAGTTTTCTTGGCTAAGATATTGGGATGGTTTTCTATTTCCTTCTTCACCTCATTTTACAGATGAGGAAACTGAAGTAAATAGGATTAAGTGACTTGCCCAGAGTCACATAGCTAGTGAGTATCTGAGATCTGATTTGAACTCAGCTCTTCCTGACTCCAGGGCCAGTGCTCTATTCACTGTACCACCTAGCTGCCCTCCTGTTTTTCTTGGTTTCCTTCATGTTCCAGCTAAAATCCAACCACCTACAAGAAGCTTTTTCTTAATGCTGATGTGTTCCCTCTGGTTATTTTCTCTGATTTATCCTGCATATATCTAGTCTGTACAGAGTTGTTTGCATGATGTCTCTCCCCCATCTGACTGTGACCTTCTGGAGAGAGGGATGATAATGATGATGATGATGATGATGATGACCATCATCATGAATATCATTATTGCCATTTTTCATATTCTCAGTATTTAGTACAGGGTCTTGCACAGAGCAGATTCCAATAAATGTTTATTGGCAGCTCAAAATCAGCACTGCATACTAGAATAAATTCCAGTTTCTAATTCAAGCTCTGCCACTGACTATGAAACAGTGAACAAGTCACTTAACCTTGACTTTAGGTTCCCTATCTATAAAATGAAAGGTCAGATTAAATACATTTTAAGATTATTTCTGACACTCTATCTAAGATGCTAAGAGTCTATGGAATTGCTGAATAATTTATAGAGTGTTAAACTGTACATGTATATAATTGGTAGGAGGTGCAAGGAGGTAGGTGGCTAGGTGGTGCCATAGTGCATAGAGTACCAGGCCTGGAGTCAGGAAGATGAGTCTTCCTGAGTTCCAATCTGGCCTCAGACACTCCTAGCTGTGTGACCCTGGACAAGTCACTTAACCCTGTTCACTTCAGTTCCCTCATCCATAAAGTAAGCTAGAGAGGGAAGATGGCAAAGTAGTCCAGTATCTCTGCCAAGAAAACCTTAAATGAGGTCACAAAATGACTGAACAAGAACAAAACAAGGCAGGAGAAGATAGACTTCTAAGTTCCCATTCAACTCTAAGTTCATGATTCTTTTAGCTATAAAGACATGATCAGAAATGCCAGAGTATAGAACATGTCTTCAAATGTGACAACTCAAAGCAATTTTTCACAAACAAGAGAAAGGGGTTTTATTTTCAACAAAATAAGAGCTAACTAAACGCTGCAACTTACTTATCTCCTCCCTAAACATGGGAAGAAAAATGATCCAAAGATTAAAGGGTTAAGGACCCAAGGGTTAAAAAATAAAGAGTTCTTGAAATAGCCCTGTTCCTTTACCTTAAAAGCAGTACAAGAAATATGACCATTTCTGAAACCATTTTGACAAAAATAATTTCCTTAATAGGAAACTAAAAAGCTTGGAGAATGCTAATATAAACAGATATGTTCAGGCCACTGGGACTGCTGACTTGAACTAAAGGGAAATATTTCACCAAAAGAAAATTAGCCATTATTGGCTGAGCATTTGGGGGCTGCATAGAAAGTTATCCGTTCACTTATATTTTGTCACTGTCACCACTTTCCTTTCCATGGGGTTATTTTATTTGGAGATACATATGTTACTTTAGGTATATTGTTCTTTTGGAGTGGCCAGTATTGAATAGTTAAACATTTGAATTTTAAAACTATATTCTCAAGTAGGCTGAGTAAATGGACTATTTCTTAGATTAGAGGACTTAACTCTGAGAATAGTATGAATCTTGATAGAAGTGACCAAGATAAGAACATAAATTTGAACTTAAAATTCTCCTTGTCTCCAGCAGATGTTTCACCAAGCCTCAGGGGCAACAAGACTCAGTATGATGCTATTGGCATTCGTGTGGTTCTCCTCAGCTAGACAGAAATGGTTGACATTTGAATGGGAGGCTCTCCAGTCTCTAGCTTGAAGACTCTGCTGCTTCTGTCCAAGAGAAGTTTATAACCACTGAAGTCAAGAGTGGGAAAGTCTCCCAGGAAACAAACTATCTAGAATAGCAAGATCTTCAGTGCTCTCACACTGGCTAGGTGGCTTCTATTTAACCAAGAGCAAGAATCTCAACCAAAAGAATATTCTAATTTCACCATATAACAACTGCTCAATAGGGCAGCATACAACGATGTCATTGAAGCAGCAGGTGCTAAAACCATGACTGCCCCTGCCCCCAAAATGTCAGTCTTCCACCCAGAATGGTTTTCTATCACGTGATAACTCTGTTTAATAACAGGAATAATAACTAATATTTATACAGCACCTACTATGTGCCATGCACTGTACTGAGCATCTTATAGAAAGATATCAACATGGCCCAGTGGTTTCCAAACTTCTTACAGTGATTTTTGCTCTTATGATAATTAAAGAATTTCTATTGTGGCCTGGAAAGATTCCTAAAGTGTCACAAAGAGTAGTCTAGAAGAGAGTTATCTTTAGAGAATGGCCCAAGAAAGAGATGGAGATAGTTTGTTCTTCAAGATTTCACTGCTCTTAAAAAAAGCAAGGTACCTTGGTGCTCTCTGAACAAATTTCATGATCTGGCTATTTGGGGAAAGGATAGACCCAACACTGAACTCTGAAATCTCCTCTGAGCAGCTGCAAAAATGGTAATGCAAGCCCCAAAGGAGACTATACTTAATTACAATACAGAAATCATCTGAATTATGGTCATGGGTATAGTAGTGATCAGAGCTTATCGACTGGGAATTTGTGATATGAAAAATGAAATATATTGAATGTGTAGGCAACACATTCAGCCTTTGGGATTTTGGTTGAGTGCATAGTGTCAAGTTCTCAAAAATATTTTGTATGGCAAAAAATGAAGAAATAATAAGGTTACCACTAACCAACCCTTTGAGGTAAAGGGAAAATTAAGCGATAGAAAATAATATAAACTATCAACTCACTTATCTAGAGTCAAGCTTCTAGCCAGTTGAGTTGCAACAAAGCCAAAATGAAAAGCAAATGGTGAGGCACCATAGGATAGAGAGGAGAGAACTGGACTTAATAGAAAAAAATAGAGATTTGAGTCAGGTCTATGCATTTTGGACAATTGCAAATTTTCATGAGAGTGTATACGGCAGGTAGGCAGTACAGTGGATAGAGTGCTGGGCCTGGAGTCAGGAATACTCATTTTCCTGAGTTCAAATCTGGCCTCAGACACTTACTAGCTGTGTAACCCTGGGCAAATCACTTAATCCTGTTTGCCTCAGTTCTTTATCTGTAAAATGATCTGGGAAAGGAAATTGCAAACCACTCCAGTATTTCTGCCAAGAAAATCCCAAATGGGATCACAAGGAGGCAGACATGACTGAAATGGCTGAAGGACAACAAGAACAACAAAAATAATTACAGTGTGTGAGAAAAGAGCCATTTAGCTTCAGTGCTGACAATTTGTGAAGGTCAAAACTCTAGTCACTGGTCTATGGGAGATTCTCACTTGTATTTTTCAGGCTTTCATCACGGAACCTAGGAGAAGGAACCAGCTCCACCATCAAGGGTTCCTAGCCTAAAGGTGGCTGTTGTCTCCAGCTCCAGTGTTTTAGGGTTGAAGGTTTCTAGGGGTATCTCCTTTGAGTCTCAGAGACTTCTTCATGTTGGCTCCACAGAAGTGGAAAAACAACAAGTATTCTCCCTATGACTCTATTCTATCTTTGTGCTGGGAAAATTGCCTCCTGTCTTTTACAGGCAGGGGTTCTTAATCTTTTCTATGTCATAGATGTCTTTGATGAAGCCTGTAGATCCCTTCTCAGAATGTTTTTAAATGCATAGAATAAAACACATAGGGATTCAATATAATTTCGTATTATATCAAAATGTCATTATCAAAAAGATTCTTTTTAACTTCATGGGTCCAAGATTTTTCATCTCCAGGTCCCAAACCACATGTACCCAAACTGATGAAGGACTGATGACCATGACATTTTATAAACAATTTAGAAAAGATTTCAAAGCAGATAGTTAAGGGAAAAAATAAAAGCCCAAACTTCCCCTCTCCCAAGCTAGTTACTTTGTCTAGCATCCAAGGAAGAGAAAGAGGGGAGAAACCAGAACTGAGTAGTGGGCCCCTAAGAAGGAAGCTCTGGTCTCCTGAATGGAACGGAGTCAGAGGAAGAGCTGGAAAAGGGATCTAGATTGCAGCATCAGCAGCTGTCCATCGCCTCTGTCCAATCAGCTCTTCCCCATCTCTGCCTCTTCATCTCTAAATTGGTTGCAAGTAGCACCAGAGGGAGCTCTCCAACCCTTCCACTTCAACTCAGTCTTTCATATCTCCGACTCTCTCTTTTTGTCTAGTGTTCAGCTCCAGGGTAGAAGGATTAAGGAACAAAGTCCTGGGAAAACAAAACAAAACATTTTACTCTGACCTCTGTGGGCTCCCCAGTGGCTGCCTTGTAGTTTCTTCCCAGAAGTCAATTCCAGGTCAAGGGCAAGACAACTGGAACCTGAGGATTTCTGGGTAGGGTCTGTTCATTATAAATAGACCTTCCTTCTTCTCACATTCCCATGAAAACAGGGGGAGAATGACAAGCTAGGGATCACAAAAGGAAAAGACAGCAACCCAAGATCATGGAATTTGAACTGGAAAGGACCTCAGAGGTCATCCAGTCCAGTCCTGAGGCTCAGAGACATTAAGTAAGGACACCTGTAATGACAATTTAGATTTGAAGATCTTTCCCACCCATTAATAGGCTATGTGACCTGCTGATGTCACAGGAAGCCTAAGACACATGTGGTGGGAGGAGCTTGCTCAGAGGAAAAGGAAAATATGTCACAGGAAATGCTGAGAGAGCAGTTAGAGCTGAGGGAGAGAGCAGATGTGTCCTACCTGTGCTGTGAGTGATTGCTGGTGCTAAGGCCCCAGCAGGGGGCAGGAAGGTTATGGGATGGTGAGGCTCCCTGCTGTGATGTTGTGTTTTACATTCTTGGCTATTATGATAAAGTGGACTTACTGGTTTGGGGAACTGGTGGCTGCTATGATGGATTGAACTTATTGGTTATGGGATTTGGTTCTCTGGTGTCTGAATAAATGTTTTACTTCTACCTTTTATATGGAGAGTCCCTCATATTTTGCAATACAGAACTACATAGGCATATTCATGATTATCATTGGTATTGTGTTTATTGCCTTGCTAATACAACACCCAGGGCTTTAGCAATATAACTGAGATTGAAATCCAACTCTTCCAACTCTAAAACTGATCATGTGAGGCTGTGGAAAGAATGTTAAGATATATATTGAAACTAAACAAAATTTCACACTTATCCAAGTACCTGGCAAAAGCTTATTATTCAATCTACTTCTTTTAACAATAGAGTAGATTAAATGTGTTGAAACTTTTGTGGGAGGGAGTTCTCAAATTTCATTGTTGGCCAAAGACTAGATTCATTAAGCACATAAATTTTTTTGAATATGCAACAGATGATAAATTCTTTGAGAAAGGGAGTTTTGTCTGCATTGGCTAGAGAGATATTGAAGCCTGTACTTTCTCAGGTGCTCTTAAGCTTTATTAATTAAGCCCAGTTAGGGTAATCAGACTCAATCGCTGGTTTCAATTTCATGATAGCAGTCAAAAGATTCCCAACTAAGTGTGTATATATATTCTTCCCTCTGAAATAATTCTGATGAGAGCAAGGTTCAAGTGTTATCTGCAACTCCTATTTTACCCTCTATTGTAAAAGCTTTTCCTTCCATGTCTCTTTTATGAGAAAAATTTCCCTGTTCTACCTCTCCTTTCCCCCTCCTTCCAGTTCATCCCTCTTTCTCATCCCTTCCTTTTTTGTGGAGATCATACCAACATAATTGACTCATACTCATGCTCTCTCTGGAGACCACTTCTAACTGCCCTAATAATAATAAAATTCTTAGGAGTTAGATGTATCTTGTTCCTATATAGGAATGTAAACAGCTTAACTTTATTGAATCTCATATGATTTCTCTTTCTTGGTTGGCTTTTTATGTTTCTCTTGAGTCTTATGTTTAAATGTCAGATTTTCTTTTCAGTTCTACTGGGTTTTTAAAAGTTAATTTATTTATTTTTAGTTTTCAACATTCATTTCCACAAGATTCGGAGCTCCAGATTTTCTCCCCGTCTCTCCCCTACTCCCCATGCCAAGATAGCATGCATTCTGATTACTTCTTCCCCCAGTCTGCCCTCCCTTCTATCACCCTTCCTCTTCCCCCTTCCCCCTTTCTTGTAGGGCAAGATAGATTTCTATACCCCATTGCCTGCATGTCTTGTTTCCCAGTTGCATGTAAAAACAATTTATAACTTTTGGTTTTAATACTTTGAGTTCCAGATTCTCTCCCTTCTCCCCTCCCCAACCAATTCAATATAGACAAGCAATTCAATATAGGTTTTACATGTGTAGTTATGTAAATCATTTCATAATAGTCATACTGTGAAAGACTAACTATATCTCCCTCCATTCTATCCCACCCCTCATTTATCGTATTCTCTCCTTCGACCCTGTCCCTTTTCAAAAGTGTTTGCATCTGTTTGTTTCTATCATCCCCTCCCTCTCTTATCCCTTTCTCCCCTACTTTCCTGTAAAGAAGATATAATATTGAGTATGTATGTTATTCCCTCCTTAAGCCAAATCTGATGAGAGTAAGGTTGACTCATTCCCTTTCAACTTTCCCCTCTTCTCCTTCATTGTAACTGCTTTTTCTTGCCTCTTTTATGTGAGATAATTTACCCTATTCTATCTCTCCCTTTCTTCTTCTCCCATTATATTCCTCTCTCATCCCTTAATTTAATTTTTTAGATATCATCCCTTCAGATTCAATTCACCCTGTGCCTTCTGTATATATAAACATATTTATGTATATATGTGTACACACACATGTATATATACATAAATACATATGTACACACACACACACACACACACACACACACACACACACACACATATATATATATATATATACATATGTTCCCTTCAGCTACCCTAATACTGAGAAAGGGGTCATGAGTTACAAATATCACCTTTCCATGTAGGAATGTAAACAGTTCAACTTTAATAAGTCTCTTATGATTTCTCTTTCCTGATTACCTTTTCATGCTTCTCTTGATTCTTGTATTTGAAAGTCAGATTTTCTATTAAGCTCTGGTCTTTTCATGAAGAATGCTTGAAAGTCCTCTATTTCACTGAATATCCATTTCTTCCCCTGAAGGATTATACTCACTTTTGCTGGGTAGGTGTGCCTGGGTTTTAATCCTAGCTCCTTTGACCTCCAGAATATCATATTCCAAGCCCTTTGTTCCCTTAATGTAGAAGCTGCTAGAACTTATGTTATCCTGATTGTGTTTCCACAATACTCAAATTATTTCTTTCTGTCTGCTTGCAATATTTTCTCCTTGAGAAACTCTGGAATTTAGCTACAGTATTCCTAGGGGTTTTCCTTTGGGGATATTTTTCAAGAGGCAATCAGTGGATTCTTTCAATTTCTATTTCTATTATCAGGACAATTTTCCTTGATAATTTCTTGAAAGATGATGTCTAGACCCTTTATTTGATTGTGGCTTCCAGGTAGTCCAATAATTTTTAAATTATCTCTCCTGGATCTATTTTCCAGGTCAGTGGTTTTTCCAATGAGATATTTCACCTTGTCTTCCATTTTTTTCCATTCTTTTGGTTCTGTTTTATAATTTTTTGATTTGTCATAAAGTCATTAGCTTCCATTTACTCCATTTTAATTTGTAAGGAATTATTTTCTTCAGTGATCTTCTGGATCTCCTTTTCCATTTAGCCAATTCTGCTTTTTAAGGCATTCTCCTCTTCATTGGCTTTCTGGACCTCTTTTGACATTTGAGTTAGTCTATTTTTTAAGGTCCTATTTTCTTCAGTATTTTGGGAGTCACCTTTAACAAGCTGTTGATGCTTTTTTCATGATTTTCTTGCATAATTCTCATTTCTCTTCCAAATTTTTCCTCTACTTCTCTTATTTGGTTTTCAAAATGCTTTTTGAGCTCTTTCATGGCCTGAGACCAATTTGTATCGTTCTTGGAGGCTTTGGATGTAGGAGCTTTGATTTTGTTGTCTTCTGGTTGTATATTTTGATCTTCTATGTCACCCAAGTAAGATTCCATAGTCTGATTTTTTTACACTGTTTGTTCATTTTTCCAGCCAGTTACTTGACTTTTAGCTCTTTGTTAAGGTATGACTATGCTTCCAGTGTGAAGGGAATATTGTCCCAAGCTTCAGGGATTTGGGGCAGCTGTTTTCAGAGATACTTTTAGGCACCTGTAAGTTTTCAGTTCTTTCAAGGTGGTGTGATCAAAGGAGAGATGTTTACTCCTTTCCTGGCCTGTGCTCTGGTTTGTGAGTGGCCACAAGCCATACTCTTTTCTGCCTAGGAACTGTGAGGAGGATTCCCTCTCCACAGCTGCCACAAGCTCCACCACACTAGTGTTGCTCCTTACCCCATGACTGCCACCCAAATCTAAGCAGGACAAAGCAAGAGAATCCTGCCTCAGTGCCAGCAAAGAGATCCCTGCAATCCCTATCTGATCAGCCGCTTGAGCCCCCACTGTCTGTGGACTGAGAGCTCTGGAAGCAGCCACTACTGCAGCTGCCACAATTGTCACCACCACTGCCTCCATCTCTGTGGTCCTGGGGCTGGACAGCACTCCTTTCTCACCCAGGTCCAGACAGACCTTTCCCACTGATGTTCTAAGTTGTCTTTGGTGTTTGTGGATTGAGAAGTCTGAAAACCATCACAGATGCCAGTGATTCAGGCCCCTGATGCCTGTTCCAGCCCTGTCTGTGCTGGTGTGGCCCATGCTGGACTGTGCTCCTCTCTCAGCCCAGTGCAATAGACTTT